>NC_092068.1:22017500-22087500 GCF_039877785.1 Chaetodon trifascialis
AAGCCTGTAGCACTGCTCCAGCTGTGCTTTAGCTGCCCTCACCATTAATTTGTCTGACTTTTCTCTCCTGAGACTGCAGCTTGTCACGACCTTGTGCCCTAAAAAAGACCCTCTGTCTGTGTTTCTGCTCCCACTGCCTGCTGAATCACATGTATACAAACTGTATGTACTGCAGAGATGGGTCTGATGTGCATCATGTAATACTGATTCAGCCTAGACTCATGAAAGTTTTCCCGTAGACCTTTTTCACAGCAGACGTCTTGACATGAAACTAATAACATTTAAGGTGGCTCTGTTCAATCAAAGGCTTCCAATAAGCAATGACATGAGTCAGCGCGCGGTGTGTAAGGGCTCTGGAGGTGGCAAAGCTAAACAGAATGCAGCCAGCATTAATGTTCTTAATTGCACCTGTGCTTTTCCTGCTGTGACATTTCAAAATGTCAGCTGGAACAAAGGTCTGTTTGCTTGTCCATGCAGTTGAATATGTGGCTCTTCTTCTAATAATCCCATGCCGCACAGGAGGTGAAGTGTTTTACAGCGCGCTTTGATTTGTTTTGTCGGTACAAGCAGTGCTCGCCAACCTTCCCGAGCATGAAAAGATAAGATCTCCACCTACAGGAGCCCAAATTAAGAAAAAAAGAAAATGATACTGTTTTTATCAAGGCAAGGCAAATTTATTTATATAGCACATCTAACACCCAGAGGCAACGGAAATTCATGAGTGAACAGGCAAAAGCACAAGAAACAAATGATAAAACAATCTAAACAAGCAGGCTCGTTCTCATTGGCCGTCATCAGTCACATAGCTTTGTTTTTTGTCATTTACAATAGTTTTGATCAAGTCTTTTCTTGGCAGTTTGTTTTGTTTACTCTGCAGTGAAAATGACTCTGAATGTGGTTCAATCATGAAGTTGTTAACATTTGTCGAACATTTTTAATTAATGTGCATTTGATATATCTCTGCCTCTCCGCAGTCACGGTTGTGCTTATACTTCATTTATCAGTCTGTGAGTCAGTCAGCGTGTCTCAGTGCATGAAAGTATGTCGTGATCACGACAATACAGACACATGCTGATACGTAAATGCTACTGGGAGATATTTCACATTATTTCATCACAATCAGGGTCAGAGTTGTAACCTCTGTGTCTCTCTGTGGTATTTCTGCCTCTCTTGTCTTGCTGAAAGGCAGATGTTTAGCCAGATGTTTGTGTGTGTGTGTGTGTGTGTGTGTGTGTGTGTGTGTGTGTGTGTGTGTGTGTGTGTGTGTGTGTGTGTGTGTGTGTGTGTGTGTCTTTACCGCACCCACACACACACTCACTAAACCCTGGGAGCTACAGTACTCTTAAGACGTTCGGTCATGCTGTTCAGTCATTACGAGTTCTTCTCAGTAACTGTTCATTGATCGTGTGTCAGTCACTTACTCATCCATTTATTTTCAGTCACTCACTCATTCATTGTCATTCCTTCAATCATCATTCACTCATTCTTCTTGTTGTTCAGTCATTCTTCTTTTTTTTTTGCATATTTATCCTTTCAGCTTCACTCATTTATTCAGCTGTTTGTTCCTCTGTTAATTCATTGATGGTTACATTGTTTCATCATTCATTCATGTGTTTATAGATACAGTCATTCATGGATTCATTCACTCATTTATTCATTTTGTTTCCTTCCTCTACCTATTCATTCTCTTCCCCACATAAAGCCATTAAATCAGTCAAATGAATTCATGTTTTCACTCTATATGAACACTTAATTGTGCATGCATTAGTACAACCATTAATGTGCTCCTGAACCCACAGGTTTACATTTATTGGGCTGACTTGAACTGTAAGCACTGGAATGGATGCATTTAGGGTCAGAGTGTCCTGTGGCTCATCATTAAAACTCAGATCAGCCTGGAGCTTCTCTCTGAGGACCAGATGGCTCCATCAGGCTGAATCACACATACATAAAAACACTAAGACTGTCTGTCAACCTGATCCTCTCTCAGCATCTCCCTCAGTTTCTATTCATCTTACCTCCTGTCACGCTGCTGGTTCAGCCGTTTTCCCGCCTGTATCTTCACAGATGTGATTCGTATGTCAGAAACGATATAAGCAACAGTGTGTATTTCAACCAAATGTTAAGAAAACATAGAAAAATCCACCATATAAAACAGCAGATGAGTATTTGGTTTATTAGTAATTTCTATCTCATGTAATGGCAGATGTGAATTCTCTTAATCTCCTCCTTCAGCCTGGGAATTAAGAATCTGTTGTTTTTGTCAGCATGTTATTTTTGCTGACGTAACAGAGTTTGTGAGGTTCACGCGGTGCTGTGCAGGATTACTCACTGATCTGACGGTGCTGGGAACAATAATACTATAAGCTCAAGATCTGCTGTGTTACTCTTGACTCTGCTGAAATGCTGCGCTGACCAGGTGATTTTGACATTGGTGTCTGTTTTCCTGAAACGGGAATCCCAAAAAAACAACACACATATTTTTTATTTCCAGAGGTGTTTCATATCTCTCATGTTTTCATGTCTGGATTTGTACAACTTGAATAATCTGAAATATTCATGTAAAGAGAAAGGATTGCACGTTCATGTGGTCGGTTGTGATTTGTCTAAAATGTGTTTTTTTTTTTTCATTATCATCAATACTTTTATTCACTTTCATGTCTGTCCATCCAATATGGCGCTGGAGCCACCAGCTGGTTAGCTTAGCTTAGCATAGAGACTGGGAGCAAAGGGAAACTGTTAGCCTCGCTCTGTCGTTAAATAACAAAATCTGCCCACCAGCAACTCCAAAGTTCACTAATTAACGCATTATTTGTTTAATCTGTACATGAACTGCCACAGTGAGGAGGCCAGGCAACATCCCTGTAAAACAACAACTTATCCCTTTTACTTTTTGTTTGTGTGAGGGTTAAACAACCATTCTGGGCTACTGTACAAACATGGCAGAGCAACATGGCGGACCCCGGGGAGGGGGATCAACTCAGGTGACGGAAACACAAGGACTCTTATTTTAAGGTGATTATACACTGGTGAAAACATAATTACAGATATTATATTCAGTTTCTACCAATAGATAAATCCTACGTGCTGGCCAAGTCAACAGCTTCTCCGAGGTGGTTAAAACCGACGAAACAGACTGTAGCCATGACCACACACAAGTCGTGCAGTTGAGATAAGAGTGTTGCTGCAACGAGCCTTCAGGCATTTTGAGATTCTCTGATCAGCTGGACAAGCGGCATAGCTACCTGACAGCCAAGCCGACCAGAGCAGAGGGCTGGAGACTAAAGATAGACTGCGAGTCCTCAGAGGAAACCAGCCAGGCTGCACTCTGACACTTCCCCATAAACAGAGAGAAAGAGGAAATCCCAGCTAAGGTTTGATTTTAGTAACGTATGACAGTGCAGGTCCCTCCACATCGCCTCTGCTGTCATCTTTTATTCATCTGCCACTCTGCAAATTCATATTTCATATCCACGGTGGTGTCTAAGTGTCTGCGTGTGAGTGTGTTGATGTGGGGAGAGATTGGGAGGCAATGGGAAATATCTGTGTGTGTGCGTGAGTGTGTAGTGTAAAATGAGTGTGTGTTGGAGTTCAGTCAGGGACTATTTGTGAATCTGTGTCTGCAGCATCAACTGTGCAGCTGACTTGTCACACATGTCCCACAGCCACGGTGCGCTGTGGGTAAATATGCTGCCGAGGGGGCCAGCAGACTCTTCACACTGTGTCTTTGTCTTATATGCAGAGTAGCTGTTTCAGTCACATTTAGCTATTTTTTTTTTTAGGAGGAGGGTGTATCAAGTTTAAGGTTTGTGTGGTTTGTGTGCAGCTTTGTGACACTTTGTGTGTCTGTGGGTGTGCGCGTGTGTTTAACTCATGTTGTGGGGACTCGCCTTCCTTATGGGGAAAACACGCAAAAGTCCCCTAAACATGAATTATTAAATTTTAGGATGAGGACTTGGGTTAAGGTGAGGGCAAGTCTCCAGGAAATGAATGCAAGTCTGTGTAATGTCCTCAAAACTGATGGAAACATGACTGTGTGTGCGTGTGTGTGTGTGTGTGTGTGTGTGTGTGTGTGTGTGTGTGTGTGTTGGAACGTGATGAATAGCCATACAGCTGCGCTAATCACTGGAAACTGAATGGTTTAATTTAGTGACCAATCAGAGCAATTGATGGAGAACCAGTTAGTCACAAACTAGCACACTAGTGCATGTGTGTGTGTTTGTGTGCGTGTGCGTGTGTGTGTGTGTGTGTGAGAGAGAGAAATGGTGAGAGAGCCAGAGAGAGGGAGTGTGTGTCTGCGTGTGTGTGTATGTGTTAAATGAGGTTAAAAGCTACTTTTGGAAAGCAGAGCACTTGGATAAATGGTTACAACTTCTTGATTGCTGGATAATTTTTTAATAGATAAGTGTTCATGCATGTGAGAGGACGTGTGTGTGCGCCCGCACGTGTGTCCGTGTGTGTGTGTGTGTGTGTGTGTGTGTGTGTGTGTGTGTGTGTGTGTGTGTGTGTGTGTGTGTGTGTGTGTATGTGTACATCCTGAATCACACCATGTCCAATTAGGTCCATGATTGGTGTGTAACAGCTTCTATTTTAAACCAGTGTGACAGAAATACAAGGAGGGCGTTTGATTAACCTTCTTTCAAGTAGAAGCCCTAATGGGGGGATTCATGTTTTCAGAAAGACGTGAGGGAAGAAAGATGATCGAAAAAGCCTCTTTGGACATCTTTTCTTACTTCTCGCCTTTTACTCCTGGCCTTTAAAAAATTAAAAAAAACAGCACCTACCATTGCTGCGCCCTTAGCTTCTCTTTCAGATTTGCTGAAATTGACACATCCATCTTCAAAGTGTGCCACGAGTTACGGGTTCAAATGATGGATAGCCCAGACAGATCTGTGAAGATCTGTAATCTGAGCTGTTGTATACAGCATATGTGTGTGTATTGACTATTTTCAAGGGTACAGAATCACCTTAAGAGCAAAGTCATTTATCATTCCCTTCTTATTCTATCTGTCTCTCACTCTCACGAGCTCTTTCATCTCCACAATATAGATTTTAAGCCCAGGTCGCTCCTGGTGAATATTGCATGTGGCCTCGATCTCAGATATGTAGAAAATGGAAGAAACACTGAGAGCCGACCCCTCTGCATCAATGAAACACCAGGGGGAAATAATTGTGCAAAATTAGAGTCCGTGATATTGCTATGATCAGTTGAACTCTCCACAGTGCTCAAGCTTTGTTCCAATCGTGAAAGCTTTATGAGGTGTTTCACATTTATAGTGAAGGCCTTCTTACCCAGAGAGACGTCATGTACAGTGTTTGCACTTTAGAGCTCAGCAGCTTGAGAAGTAATGTGTTCAGTGAGGTTGGAGAAGATCATAATGAGGTTTGATGCTTCGGTTGGTTGGTGCTTGTACCACAGAGGAATGTAGTTTAAGACAAGGCTCACCTCGCTACCTGTTTTAGAAAATGTGTGCAGCAGGTTGCAGCTGGTGGGTGTGCAAGTAGAATCAGACTGAGAATGAGACGGATGTGAAGGCCGGCAGAAAGATGACTGAAGTCTCAATTGATGCTCATATTTAGCCTTTACGGCTGAATATGAGCCATTTTACCACACTATAGACAAATACAAGATTAGGTGTAGGACTCAGCTCAGTTGGCTTTAATCGTGCAAAGTCCCCGATGGGTCCGCTTTTAATTATCTTGGAAAAATTGATATGCACTGACCCTTTGGTCTAAGGGGCCCCTGAGGGTTTGGGGGCCTGGGGCAGTTTTCTGCTTCGCCCAGTTGGTAAACACGCATCGCTCAGGTGGAACAAGCTAGTGGCAGTGGTAGTGGTGAGCTGAGCAACAGCGTGGGGAGAACAAGTCGTAAATCTCTTCATCAGACAACCATTTCCCAAACTACATGGGCAAAATAATGGTATATTTTGTGATTTGGCGGTTTCGTCGGCCGATGGTTCAGGTTTAGCTGCTGTCTCCACTCAGCTGAAGGATAGAGTATCTCAAAATTGGGCTGAGGATCAACGCGCAATTCCCCCACGGCACTGTTTAAGATGGTATCGTCCGCTGATGTATGTCCCAGCTTATATCCTTGCTGGATTCCTCCCTTGCTGGCCCCCCCATCTTAATCACTATTGATCTCCACATGCTTTGCTCTCTCTCTCTTTCTCCCCTCCCTCCTTCACTCCCTCTTTCCTCCTCTTGTTGGATATGGCAGGTCTTATCTCTTTCCCTCATCTTCTTTTTCCCATTTTAATTTCCTGTATCTCACCTATTGCTATCTCCCTCTTTTCCTCTGGGCATCACAACATGTATGCACTGTCTTTTTCTCTTTTCCGGCTATCGTTTTGTTTTTCCCATCCGTTCTTCGATCATGTTTTTTTAATTGGATCTCCTTCTCCTCCTTCCCCCTCCCCCTCTCTCTTGGCCTTCCCCTCTCTCGCTTCCCTTGTTTCTTATTTCACTCCCTTTGTTTTTCCTTTTTTTTGATCTCCCGTTCTCTCTCTTGTTCCCTGCCTTCATCCTTTCTTTCTGTCCTTCAGTCTTCTTCTAATAACTCATTTTCTTTCCTTTCTGTCCTTAATTGCTCATTGTTTGACTCCATCCTCCTCCTTGACTCCTCGCTTTTTCTTAGCTTTTATTTCATCATCTTTCCTCCTTTCTCCTCTCTTCCTCTCTCCTTCCCTCTTTTTTCCATCTTACTCCCTCTTTCTTGTCCCCTTCCCTCCTGCATTCCTTCAGTTCCTCAAATAACTTGGTTGGATCGTGCTGTCCCTTTCCCACCTTCTCCCTCTCTCTCTTTGCTTGTTTTAATCTTTCCCTCCATCCTTTCTGGTTATGGATATTGAGGTTTCTCTCTCCCTCTTCCTCTCCTCCTTACTGTAACTCAGTTTGATCTTACTATCTCTCTTTGTTCCCTCCCTCCTTTTTATTTCCATGCCTCAGGTAAGTGTTGATTCTGCTCTCTGTGAGCTCTCGCTTCTTTCCCTCTCCCATCCCATCGCTCCCTCTTCCCATCTTTATCCACTCTTTCTTGGATATCTTACCGTCATCCCCCTCCTCCACGCTAGGCCGAGATTAGATGAGCGAGGAATGGGAACAACTGTCTGACAAGGTCTCTCTCTCTCACACACTCTCTCTCTCTCCCTCTTAGAGAAGCTGAGGAATTTAAGAAGCATTTTATTGATTTTTCCTTCGCAGCAGAATTTTTATGTGGGAAGGGAGTGTGTTTATGTGTGTGTGTGTGTGTGTGTGTGTGCATGTGTGCTTGTGTCTGTGCTTGACACACAATCAAACCCCACTGCTGCAGGATTATGTACATGGCCTGTGTGTGTATGTGTCCATGCAATTAGTGCATCTTGCCTATTTGTGTAACGATGCAGAAGCTTCTTTTTCATCCACCAGCATATCTCGTACAATTCTTTAATACAATAACAAAAGTACGCGACGAAGATGAATTACAATAAATCGTTTTCAATTCAAAGTGAACAGTTATTTTCCAAAACATTTTTTTCCCTTTAAAAGCAAAAATAATGATCTCTGCTCCATCATTCAGAGGCTGTAACAGGGCTTTTTCGTTATGTTACCTATCATTTCTCCATCATAAATTAGATGTCTCGTACTGGATAATTGATGTTGTCAGAGCTACCAAATCAGCCTTTTTCTCTGTGGAGTCTGGCACGGGTTTGGCTCTGCAGACAGCGTCTCACGGAATGCTTCACAAGTCCAACTTGTCCAAACTTGGCCAAACTGGAGACGCCAATGACAGTATCTGTTCCTCTTGTTGTGACAGTTCCAAGAAAAACTAGTTAAGAGCAAAATAGTTTTCTGACTACGACATGATCCTGTTGGAACTTGATAAACATATCTAATAAATAACAATAAGTGGGCACTAAGGGCGCCGGAGTCACTGCCGCTCACCTTATCTTTAACACAGCAATCAAATCTCACTCTGCCGTCATCTGCAGGTTTGTTAAAAGTGTTTCATTTCGTCCTTACACCTCTCTTTTCATCCTCCCGTCGTTCCTTCCATCTCTCCCTCCATGCCGTGAGTAGGCGGATTCTGTCGGAGGTGAGAAGTGAGAGCGCGAATGTGTGCCGGCAACCATGGCAACCCTGTCCTAATTGGCCAATGGCCTGGCAGGATGATTGTCAGCTGTTGTCAGTGAGGGCTGTTCATGCAGACAGGCAGCAGGGTTGAACGGGCCCAGATGGGTCCTTCAGAGAGGAGAGGAAGACGAACACGGAGAAGAATTTATTCTCTCTCCCTCCAGTTTGAGCCTTGAAAGGAGGCTGAAGCTCTGGTTGGAGTGGATGAGTAGTTTGCTGCTCGGTATGTGTGTCTCAGGTGTGTACTGTGGCCCCCGTGAAAAACATCAGCATCAGTCATTTAAGCAAATCCCCCAAAATGACGTGTTCACATTGAAGTGGCAAAGCTCTGTAGCACCTATAGGACCTATAACTCTTGTCTGTTGGGAACTAAGGAGGAAAAAGTGCCGTTAGAGTCCACAGAGGGAGGAGGGGAGGAGGCTGAATGAGACAACACATCACACTTCAACAAGGGACCGCTGATTGTTTCCTGTTTCCTAACTTTACCCAGGTGGTTATTACCGTAACCATGATGACAAAGGTTCCCTAACATTAACGAAGGTCTAATTTTAACCCCAAACCCTAAGCAAGGTGTTCTTGTGCCTAAACCTATCCAAACCTGACCTGACAGTGAGTGGTAACGGTTTTGTCATATTTTGTACATGATGTTTTTTGTGTGTGTGTATTCATGGCTGTGTTTGTGTATTTACAGTGTGTGTGTCTTTCTGGGTGTATGCGTGTTTATGTAACTATTCATGACTGTCGTGAGTGTTTATTTTTGTCCATCCACATCATGCTGATTTTTGTATGGATGTTTCTGTACCTATGCATGTGTGTGTGTGTGTGTGTTTGGGTGGGTGTGTGTGGGTGGGTGTTTAGAGAGTTGATGGATGGCTGCGCTCGGCCTCCGACTGAGCCGGCATGCTTCTCCTCATCATCGTCTCTCTCTCTCTTCTTCACTTGTTCTCTCTTTTATTCATTATAGAGTCAGCGTGGTTCAGCTCTCTCTCACTGTTCTCTCTTTTTATTTTTTTCATGTAGGACTTTTTTCTTCGTTGGTGTTTTCAGTCTTAGTGTAGAAGCAGGTATTTGGTTCTGGCCGTTGCAGCGCTGAGGGGATGCTAACTGGCTGCTGCCCTTTTTTGTTCCTAATTACGCATTTTTGCAAAGTTTATCTAAACTGTTTGCTCAGTATCATTACTGCGGCCGCATACGTTGTTATGACAGTTGTATGTTTCAGCCGTAACAGATGTTGTGTAGCTAAACTAACACTCATTCAGTCCGTGGAAGTGCTGAAAATGACCTTTGCAGTGGTAAACCACCAAGATGTTTGCTTCAGAGAGTCTTACACGGGCTGTTGCACGTGTGGACATGTTAAAACACGACTTGTGCTCTTTTCATAGGCTTTCTGCTGACTAATGCAGGCCACACACACACACACACACACACACACACACTCACAAACGGAAATATGATTTTCCAGCCAAGGAAGGGCAGACGGAGCCGATAAAAAGATGTTTTCCTCTTCATCACTCTCCTTTCTCCTTCTCTTCCTCTGACTCACAGTTTTTTTTTCATTCTCTTTCCTTTAGCACTGCATACACACACTCTCTCTCTTTCTCAATCTCCCTCGTCTCCCACACACACACTCACTCACTCACTCACTCACTCCCCATCCATGTCTCACTCGCTTTCAGTCAGTTTCTCATTGTTTAGAGAAGCAGTGTAAACTAGCTGCATATTTTCCATGACTTCAGGCTCTCACTGCAGAACAACCTGCCTCACTACTCCACACACACACATCGATAAGTGTATGTGCACATACTCAAAGAGAGAGTGGCAGCAAATGGAGCAAATCATTATTAGACCGGTCCTGATGTGCACACCATTCAGAGACACCATCAGTCTAAGTGGAGCGCATCGCTCCAACATTACAAACTCCAGTTTTAGTTGGTTCTCTTGGGAGAAATATTTAACTTCACAGACTCAGAAGTGAAATGGAAAGTTTAAGGAAGTGGGTACATATTGAATCACATTTGCGATAATAATGATATCAGAAAATAGTGGCCAAGGTCCATTATTCTCCATATCAGAACACTTGGGAGTGCATTATGGTTTTCGCTGCACTGAAACAAAAAGAGGAAGATGTGCTATTTGGTTAGCATTAATAAACTGTTAATGCCGTGTGAAGTATTGTTGGGATATGGTAACCTGAGGATTACATTAAATACAGAACAGAAACACTCATTAAACTCATGACCTGCTGTGTTCGAGGGTTCAGCTGGCCAATCAGAAGCAAGCATTTTCCATGTCCACAGCAGAAAATGTTTTATTAATCAACAAGATTGAGTGCATGTATACCAAAATGACCAATATGGGCCTGAGAGTAAATACAGTATTAATCAGTAAGTCATATGAAGACATGCGCCGCTACTTCAGGCATAAATAATACACACCCACACGCACGCACACTCACGTGCACACTCAGACACACACATCTGTCCCTTCACTGTTTTGTTGTGCTGTTTAAGATGCTTGTATCTGGATGTTTCTCCACTGTGCTCTGCTTTGATGTGGAACTGGTGCAACACTCCATCAGGGAGCATTAATATTATATCACCGCACACACACACACACACACACACAAATACACTTCTATGAGCAGATGTATTTACACACGCAAACAACCACACACACACACACACTGACTCAATCCCTCCTCACACACGCTGCATGCTCAGGCTGCTGCATTGCTTCACTGCGGCAGTCTGTCTCTGTTTCTCACTGTTAAAATTAAGGTAATGAATACTGTCATGCAGTAATGACATGAAAGTAGTTCTTATTACAAAAGTATTGTGTGTGTGTGTGTGTGTGTGTGTGTGTGTGTGTGTGTGTGTGTGTGTGTGTGTGTGTGTGTGTGTGTGTGTGTGTGGATTTTGGCTGCACTCTACTGGCAGCCTAATCTGCCATTTCAACCACAAACCTCAGCTCTCTGTCGGTGTCTGTGTGTGTGTGTGTTTGTGTTTACTCTTTACTGCGTTGCCTATATGTTTACAGTGAAAGCCGCCTGTGTATGAATAATAGAAAAGGCTTATTTTGGACGGAGCTAATTGGATTAAAAGCCGGCGGGTTAGTAGATCGATATGTGGATGCGTATATAGATAGTACTTGTTTTTACTTCTGGAGTTAGAAGGAATTGGAAATTTTCCACTGCTGTCCCTGTTATAAAGTGAATTAAATGAGATGAACGGGGGGGTGGGGTGGGGGGTGGGGGTGGCTGGAAGAGAGAGAGAGGAAGGGGAGGGAGGAGGAGGAGAGAGAGAGAGAGAGAGAGAGAGAGAGAGAGAGAGAAATGGGGAATCCCTCACTAAATGAAATACAAACAAACCACATGTGAAACTTACTCATCTTCCTCTCCTTCATTCTGCGTGTGTGTTTCTGTGTGTGCTTGTAACATTTAAAACGTTTCCATATGAGGCGTGCGCGCACACACACACACACGCACGCACACACACACAGGGGAGTGAAAAGTTTCCATGTTTAGGTTAAGTGAGCTTTAACATGACAGATGTTGACTGTTACTGTAGCACTGTAGCCTACTGTGTTCCTGTGTACACACACACACACACACACACACACACACACACACACACACACACACACACACACACAGACGGTACTATTTTTAACCTTTTTTTATGACTGTGAACAGACACACACACACACACAGTCATTTATAGATGGAAAATGTGTAAGGACACACATTTACACACAGGATTTTCTCTGTGGTGGTACATTTTCCAGCGGCACTGGTCTCAGTCCAGTTCATCACTCTCTCTAGCTTGGTTTTTTTTTTTTTTTTTTTTTTTTTCAGTTGCAGCCAGTTGTAGAGGAGCCCATGTGTTGGTGAGTCGAATGTTTAAACTTGAGTTGACAGATTGTTTCCTTTGGTTTATAAAATCCTTTACAAAGCGAGTTAGATAAAGAGCTGCATGTTGCCACGCCAGGAGCAATGTTGTTTTTCAGTTTCTGTAAATGTGGGTTTTTGCCTGGCAGCAGAAATATTGAAGTGGACTGATTCGATTTGTTGCTTACTGACCTGATGTTCAGCAGAGGGTTTAATTTCACTGACCAAAGTTTGTGCAAATGTGAGCACAGCAGTTTTTTTTTTTGTTCCTTTGTAACTTTGAGCCAGGCCTATTAGATAATCAAAAGAATGAGCACAAACCTGCTTTATTTATATACGTACGTGCATATATACATAAATAAAGTTCTGGTCTTCAAACCCTGAAATGCATCATGTTTGATTTCCATCACACTTATCGCAAAAACCACAAACTAGAAACTACAATTATAACACAATTCTGTTCCACAAAGGATGTCTCTCATATAGTAAACATGCGGACAGGCATTAAAAGTAATAGATGGAAAATGGTGCCCACAGCCTTCTGTTTTCAGCATTATGTAAACACAAAGAGTTATGTCAGATGTTAAGGAAGACATCAAACAGCTTGCAGTCAGCCTGCTGCAGCTGTATGCAGAGGAAGGCTTCGCCGAGGCTGCTTCAGAAGCTGCTCTCCATGGAAAACCTGTGCCGGATCTGCAGTGACAGATTGGGGTGAAAATTTTCCTTTAGGATGCTTGGAACAAAAAACCGCTGAAACGGAGCAAAAAATAGATGCAACCAGAGTTTATTATGAGACTGAAATCCAGCATATGAACACAAACACACTCATACGCAGCAGTGAGCAAATATTTAAATGAACTCGCAGGCTGCGATCCTGTTAGCATATTCGCAGTGACAATAAGAGGGTATTATGATGGAGTATTTTCAAGGAGAGCTTACGTGAGAATACAGTTTATATCCCAGCAAACAAACACACATACAGATAAGACACACACCAACCATACAGCCTTACATTTGAGAGCCAAATGATCCTCACTACCACAGCAGGCAGAGGTTTGGGTTTATAATGTGGTATCTTGTTCTTACTCAATAAAAAAAACATTGTAGTTGAGTTCAAATGCAGATTAACAACTAGAAGCATTTACAGCGGAGCCTTAGTGAGCAGATTCCCAACAGCAGCCCATCCTCACAGGGAAAACGATCTCATAGGTCATATTTATGTTTATTTTTTGGTGGTGACCTCAAGTGGCCTTAGTAATTATGGTGGGAGCAAAGGAGGGCGTAGGATGGAGTATAAAGAGAAGAGAAAGTCTGCGTATGGAGGAAGGTGGGCTGGATGGGTGGGTGAAAGAAACACAAGACTTTCACCCAGGAGACTGCTGTCAAACCAAAAGTCAGCATTGACTTCTTTTAGCTTATTAAATGTACTTGAGTTATGTCACATTAACAGAAACATACTTATTTTAACCCAAACCACAATCTTTTCTAAGCATAACAAAACTGCGACTCCCACCTGATGATGAAGGTATGATGAAGGAGTGATCAATTTATTCAGTCATTTAAGGTGTGAGGACGTGTTTACTAGCACAGAGAGTGTTAATAACCACCATGCTGCTGTCCAATTAGCAATTTGAGAACAAAGCACCAGTCATGTTGTAACGCTGTCAGCTATGTTGACAAGTAAAAGCCACACATTCATAATGTTTCAAATACCAGGGAATAATCTAGACCAATTAGATTCGGAGCTGTACAGAAAGTCATGGAGGAAAATGATGTGCAAGAAGATCACCTCTGCACAGATGTTGTAATCTTTTCTAGGTTGGACCTCTTTGTTTTTTCTGTGACTCGTTTGGTCTATTCCCTCTGAGCCGGTGCTCGTCCCTCTCGTACTAAATGGTCTCTCTCTCGTCTTTCTGTCCGTTCCGCCCGATCTCATTTTCTCCGTTAGATTAAGCCACAGACTTTGCTTTGCCTCGACCATCTGTCCCCCAAAATCCAGGCTTCTTAAGACTCCTTTCAGCTCGTCGGCTTTAATCAGCAGGTCCCCGCACCTAAAGAAAAAATGAAATTGAATCTTGTACGGCTCGGGGGATTTTCAGCACATCTCTGTGAGTGTGCGAGTTTCAGTGGGAGCGAATGAGCTTGATGCTGAGACAGAGCGGGGAAGAGTCAAACTGTGTCTGTCATTCAGTCAGCCAGACAGTCAACTAAGCAGCCAGTCAGAGAATCAGTATCACAGTAACAGATCATCTTTGTCCCGCTCAGTGTGTCCTCTCTTTCTGTAATGTCTGCTCTCTCCATACCCCGGTCTTTTGCTCACACTTTGCCATCTCTCCTCCCTCCATCTGTGCGTGTTGTGATCAAGGAGGTGAACTAGCTGCATTAAAATGCTCACAAAGAATACTGGAATACACAGAACAGATCGTATTTCTTCGTTTTGGCTCAGTTATTTCTTGTAATCCTGCATCAATCAATGTCCCCCAGCAGACACATTAGGCCACAAAGATCCCATTTAACCAGGCTTTGTCTGCTGCTGATTCACTGTTTGAGCTGACTCGTCTACACTGCGTGATGACAGGTAGTCATGCTCAGACTGTGACCTGCGATTTCAGTCCACGTTCATGAAAGTGCTCTGATCGGCTTAATTTCCAGCAAAGTCATTCATAGTCAAATTAAAGCTTGTCATTTGACTGGTGACACCGTGGACCTCCCTCCGGTGCCCCTGAGGGAACCCAAACTCCACTTTCACACTCTGCTGCCTTCATCAATACAGAAGCTCATGAAATATTTCTCTGCTGTCACTGCAGCCAAGAATCAAAGCGATTTGAAACTAACGCAGGGTCAGATTTGTCCTCTTGCCTCTCAAACTTTCCACGCTTCAAAGGGTGAATATGGATATGTATTAATGAGCATCTGGACAGATCAAAATCCTGGTGGATCGCGGCTGAGCAGCGGAGTGGAATAATGATTAAAAGGGTCAATCCCTTAAGCAGCCCGTAACCCGACACAAACCTGTGACAAATGATCCAATTTGGACTCCAATGAACTGAAGTCCAGCATGTTGTTTATGCTGCAGCACCATCAACCAACAACTACACATCTGTTCATGTCAAACACAGCTGACTGACCACGGGCTCAACTTTAGCTTTCAGCCAGGCGATACTGAAATCCATAAAATATATTATAAAACAAACAAATATAATGACGTGACAGCGTAACCCAGTCAAATCTTAGTCATCAACAGGCAGCTTTAGCTTTGCACCTCTTTGTTAACAGTATTAGGAAAAGCATTAAAGTCCCATAAGTCCCTGTTGGACTTCTAGCTGCGTACTGCAACATACATGTAGCTTTAGTATGTTTCACCCACAGTTGTTCAAAATAAACAATAAATCTGTGTGAATGTGGGTTTAGAGTAGAGAAGTTGGTGCTAAGCTCTTTCTCTCTCTTTCTGTTTCCCTTGCCTGAGGCAACCTAAAACCCAGCTCTTTAAATGTCACAGAAAGCAGAGGCCATCAGTCTTGCAGTGGTGTAAATACTGGCTGCTGTTTATCAAAGGTCACATCCAGCTGAGGTCACAGTGGAAAAATGGAAGACCTCGCTGTTTGTGCAACACGTCTGGTTTATCCAAAACTCACTGCTCAAAGCTGTCGGAGACACAGAGTCAAGAGTTGCACTGTGAGTCCTGCTTGTGTTGCATTATTATGAGTATAATGAGCATTCAGGTCAGACTCTTCCAAGGATCTCTGTGATCTTTCCAACCTTTGCATGATGGGCCCTATATTCAGTGTGTGTGTGTGTGTGTGTGTGTGTGTGTGTGTGTGTGTGTGTGTGTGTGTGTGTGTGCGTGTGTGTGTCTGTGTGTGTGTGTGTGTGTGTGTGTGTGTGTGTGTGTGTGTGTGTGTGTGTGTGTGTGTGTGTGTGTGTGTGTGTGTGTGTGTGCATGCGAGCCAGCCAGTAATAGCCTGCAATTCCTCCAGTCCTGAGGGAGAGGCAGGCGGCCATCTTGGCTCATAATGACAGACTGCAAGAGACTGGAGAAATCCAATAGGCCCTTAGAAACAAAGACGTGTGTGTGCGTAAGTGTGTGTGTGTGCGTGAGTGTGTTTTTGTGTAAATCCCATAGGTCTTGTATAATCCAGTAAGTCCAGACTGGAGGTCATTGATCCTCCACCAATAAAGCCTCAGCAGCCAGGGTCACATAATACGGCATCGATTGTTGACAGATAATCTGTTTTTTTAGCCTGAGTTGACCACCAGTGTTCAGATCTCTGAGCTTATTCTGGAACACACTTGATTATGACTTGTGACGATCTTGCTCCGTTGCATCAGAACGAGTGTGAATATGGACGTGCACGGACATCCAGTGTTTAAAACAGAGATGCACACCGACCTTTAGACGGTGAAGCTCACACACACTCTGTAGGATCTTTACTCGACCCGCATGATTTAATTTCATGCCAGAGTACAAGGTGTAAATAATTAGTTTATCTGTCCCATTGGGGAAATTCCTCTTTTCACTCTGATTAGTAATTTTTACACACACACACACACACACACACACACACACACACACACATCTGAGCACATGCTGAAACCTCTACACATGCAACTGATATGAGGAGGAGGAGTGGGCCTGCCACAGCGCCCTGTAGAGTTAGGGATTAAGTGCCTTGCTCAAGGGCACCTGGAGGTGAACTGGCCGCTCCCCCATGTCAGGTCCCTGTGGGCTGAGCCGCTGCTGCCCTCAGATGTGATTTGAGCAATGCGCCACACAGGTCCATTACTATGCTCCAAAAACTCCTCAGGTTTCACATCTGATACCTCAGCAGTTCTATTCTGAGATGTTTGATGCCATGAAAACAATGCCAGTGTGTGTGCCTGCGTGTGTGTGTGTGTGTGTGTGTGCATGTGTGTGTGTCTGTGTGGGTGTTTCAAACAGAGGCTACTTTAGGGGGCAAATGTCACACTAAAGAGCACTTAACTGGGGAAAACTTGTCGAATTTGCAACTCAAGCCATGTCGCTGATTTTGAAGTCTTCGGGAAATGAATGTAAGTCCTTGTAACGACCCCACAGAGTCAACTTGTGTGTGTGCATGATAGTCTCTTTATGATTGAATCCCTAAAATATTAATAGCAGAGTAAGAGACTTCATTCCTGACGGTTGTAATGTTTGCGAGCGAGAGCGTGTCTGCAGTCACACATGCACAAAGATACTATAAACAGCTCCACTTTCACACTCATGTACATAAAGGCTGCCGTCATACACTTGCATGTATGCACCTACAGATTCTTCACACATCCACACACCCTCTGCACAGCAGGTTTGACACTTTGCTCCAAATGTAATTTTCCAGCCAATTAGCAGAATCATTGCGTTGTTAATTTTCAAACCCCCCTCAGTGTCTGACTGGTCCGGGAATGGAGATGGATGCTGAGCTTTCTTCCCACTGAGAATCCACCTGTTCATTTCAACCTACACACTATATGAAAGCAGTGTTCATCTTTTCTTTGTTTCTCCATCTGACTCTGTTGTCTGTACCTTGATTTTAGTTTAGTTGAGCTCTGGTGGCAAATAGCAAATAATGATTATCGTTATACATTTTAGCATTCTGACTTGTTGGATAGATAGTGACATGGTAAAATATTGTACATTTTGAGACCTGAAACTACATTTTTTGTCTCCATCACAGCTGTAAAGAATCGGAGGGACAATACCCTTTATTATTAATTACATACATGCAATCACACGACATGCAAATTGGTGAAACTTGTCCTCTGCCTTTAACCCATCCTGGTCGCCTTCCTCCGCGGCAGACCAGGAGCGGTGGGCTGCCATCCGACCGGCGCCCGGGGACCCGATCTCTTTCGTCACCATTGGTCAGGTGGTGATCTTCTTGCATGTTTTTAGTGGGGGTATTTTTATGGAGGATACCCCAGAACTCCACACAGAAAGGCCCTTTTTCCTCGAGCAGCAGGCACTGAAGGCATGGTGGAGGACACGCCACCAGCGCCCACAGCGGGATTCAAACCGGGACCTTCTAGCTGTGAGGCGACAGTGTTACCACTTGTTCCACCATGCCACCAGTTGGCCACCAGTTGGCCAGTTGCCATTATAATAAGGCCACGCCCTTATGGTGCCCAGATAATGAAGTAAATCCAACATCAGCCCACTTTTAAAGCACCATAAATTAATTTTGGCCATTTGGTGGCAGTACAACAGGGTGTAAATTCAACACAGGCATACTATCGCTTAATAAATGATATATGACTAATCACATGGCTAACGTGTCAGCAAACAGTGGCCTAAGCATGGAGCATTCGTTGTCCATCTAACGAATGTGAATCCAATATTCACTCTCCTTTTAGCTTTGGTTAGGTCTGCACAAGCTACTCTAAATGCTTCTCTGTTCCCAAGCTAGTCGCTAACTGTCTCCTGTTTGGTGCTGTGCAGATCGTGTACATTGTGTTGGGTTGATAATAAACACCAATTTACCTGTTACCCATAAGTCAGCGAGTCACCAGCAGACTAAAGAGGGTATATTCACTTTAATGAGAGCGAAGGCAGACAACTTAAGAGCATTAAGAAGGGGAAGGGGGGTTTTTTTAAGTACATTTATATCAACATACTGACTGTTTGGGCAGCGGTTTAGTGTTCATTTGCATGTCACTGAAAAATCCTCCTGGCTGTGTTTAGGAATCTTTTTATTTAACGAGTGACATGAGAGTGAGAGTGGGAGAGAGGAGTTGAACTCCAGGAGCAGATGGGGTGATAATTACGGCGTCGCTAATGAAACAGACCAAAGAGGAAACAATTTCTCAGTTGGCTGCACGAGCACACACTCGCCCGTGTACGCACATGTACACGCACAAACATATACAGACATGCAGCGCGCACATGCATTGGTTTGGTAGTTTGCTCCTAGTTTCATACACATGTAGTTCTGAAGCTGTTGAGGCTTAAATTATATAAACACCAACGCTGTCTGCTAGAAATTCTGTTTATGTACAACTAATTTGCATTCATAATTATGTTGTGCTGGCAGACGTAAATGCTTCCTGGATTATGTTCAAAGTTTGAGTGAATGAAACACTACATTTTATGTAGAGTTGCAGGGAGGTGGTTGGGGTGGATGACAGCCGTATAAAATGTGACTGTGGCGCCAGAATCGGGAAAGGCGTTCAGGTCCAGGTTGTGGTTACGCTCAGGCAGCAAAAGCAGAAAACAAATGAAATACATTGTCAGTAATCACATGTTCAGTATCAGTAATTTTTCTACTTTCCAGGTACGTTAATTTCAACATTTCGTCATTACGTTAATACAAAAGGCAATTCAGTGACATTACATTTCCTTCAAAACATTTTCTCTTCATTAGTTGGTTTAGTTAGTTGTATATTAACATAATTTCTAGGAGACAGAGCTTTACACAAAGGCATATTACTCCTACACACACACACACACACACACACACACACACACACACACACACACACACACACACACACACACACACACAGAGCAGTGATTGCAGCTGCTCTCGCGCTGCTCTCAGTGCCTGCAGTCCAACAGTGAAAACTCAATAAAGGCAGAGATAGCTTTGACTTTATTTGTGTCTCTCCTTTCTTGTTCTGCTGTTTGTAATCCTTCAACGATTTCTCACCACCTGCATCACAAGGCGTTTTCAAAATAAAAGACTGCATATGTTGTGTCTAACATATATTTCATATATGTGCGTTATTTTATGTTGAAAATCCCTCGTGATGCAGGTGGAGAGAGCACATTTCTTAGGCTGTAATAGAGAGACGTCTTGTCAGTGTTGTTTAGCTACCACTGGCACACTGACCCATTTATTTAGCTAAACTAAATACATAATTGATTATTGGTTTTGGCCTTGGTGTTTTTCTAAAAGTTTATATTTATGTTGTCAGACTAGCTTTGGCTGTGAGCATAAAACGATGATTTGACCTGCGGTCTCAACAGGCCAACTAAACTAAACAACTAAAGTGTGTTTGCACCTATTTTGAATCATCAGATGATGTTGAGCAGGAGCAGTTTAACCCGCTGAGACTCACCAGAGGGACCTGCTGTCCCTGTCTCACCCCAGGTAACAAAAGACAATGTCCTCATCCTTGGTAGGAGAAGAGATGTGGCTGTGTTGCTGTCGTCTTTGTGTTTCAGAGGAGGCAGTTATCTCACATGAACGGTGTTCGCAGGTTTATCTGCCTGAGTGTGGACATGATGGAAGTTCTGTCGTCTCCCAGCATGCCTGTGTCGAGGCAAAACAGGCAATAAACAGGAACAGCAGTAGGAGGTGTGTGTGTGTGTGTGCGCACGCGCGTGTGTGAGAATGTGTGTGTCTTAGTCGAAGAGGAGAAGTTGCCAAGTCACGAGTTGTTTACCTTCCAGGCGAGGTCAAAGTCTCTCGAAGTCTCTATCTGTGCTTCTGTCTCTGTCTCGTGAAGTAACACACACACACACACACACACACACACACACACACACACACACACACACGTTACATAATTACAGTATACATAGAGTACATCCTACACATAATCACAGTGCCTTGATCTCCACTCACGCTGCCCCCAGCAGCATTTATGCGTTTCAGTATTTTACTTAATGTGATATTTGAACTCGCAGAATTGCATGTCAGCGCAAGTTAATCCTAAAGCGAATGTCAGGATTCATTTGAGGATGGATGCTGCTGACATTGTCTGTTAAGAATTAGTCTGAAAAGAAATGGACATAAACGTAACAGATACATCTCGTCATGCATGCCAAATACGTGAAAACTAAGCCAAATCTACCACAAATCCAAAGGAAATCTGATCATTTCTTTGATTCAGCAGCTCAGACAATAAATCTGAGAGTGACAAGCTCATTCGCAAGTTCAGTGAATGCTTGAAGTTTTGGATATCTTGATATCTGATGGCGTCGTGTGATCAGTTCCCTTTCCTTCATCATTTTCAGTGAACCTTGACATACAGTTTTCAAACCTCCACGCCTGGACATGTATGAAATGTGCCAAGGTGAAGTGTCAGCTCAGATGCAATCAGCACCTTTCACGTGACAGCGACTTGCCACCATTACAGTGTGAGACACTGGGCTGAGTAACTGGCAGCGTGTTTGCTTGTGCAGGTGTGTGACCCCTTCACCGGGTAGGTGTAGGGGCGTGATTGACAGATGTCCGGTGCCATCAGGGAGGAAGCAAGCGTTATGTCACAACATGCATCCGTCACTGTCACGTAATGATGATGTTAGTTATTCCAAGAGCGAGACATGCAAAGTTTGTGTGAGTGTGCGGGCAAGTTTCCTCCTTGTTGTGGTGTGAAAATGTCCCATAAAGCCAGAAATCCAGTCCTGAGAAGCCCTGAGGAAAGTCCTGTGGACGTATCCACCAGCATGTTAAAGCTACAAAGAGGCAGTTAAAGCTGGCTCTAGTGCAGGGAAAGCTTGTGTTGCATACATTACAAAACAGAAGGCATGCAGACAAATGCCTGATTAGGTTTATTTTACCTAAATAACAGTCCAGTTTGACTTATTTTTCAGGTTAATGCTTCATTTTGGCACTTTAATTTGAACATTACAGCAGAGTCTCAGCTTCCACTGATTCAACAGCTGCAGCTCTGAGACCTGTGCTGCTTCTGCAAAGTTAAAACTTTAAAACTTCAACAATAAGCCAAGACTGACTGAATCCAATACTAATGAATGTTTTTATGTAAATGTGGGCTGAAGGTTGATCTGAGCGGAGAAGCCCAGTCGGTCAAATCAATAGAATGAGAAAGACTATTCATGATCAATACAAGAGCTAATCTATTAGCCCGGCAGCCGGAGGAATGAACTGCCTGTCAGGACTGACATTTAGTGAGGAGAATAAAGCCGGAGCCTCGAGCTGGAATTCACTTTCATTTTTATTGACTGTCTTTGTTGAGGTTCATGTGCTGAGCAGGCACTCTTAACAGGCAGTGATGGATGAGTGTGAGGATGCGCACATTCGACGACGGGCTCACACACATCGTTCATGTGCGGGATGAGTCCGACTTCACACAAGTACGCATGTATATAAAAAATACACACACACAGCCACACACACACTGACCTTTGCCCTGTGGCTAATGAGCAGGTGAGACGAGTAAAATAGCAGCAGTCAATCAATGTCTCATCACCGACCCTGGTGAACTTTGACCCCAAACTCACCCCGGAGAGGTGTTAATGCTGAGAGACAGATGCTGTCATAACAGCACTTATTTGGATTTATTTAGGCAAATGTATTTTAGTATTTCCAGTGCGTGTATTGTACATTTGTGTGTCTTGATGCAAAGAGGCTCCTCCAGCATTTACAGCAGCCGTCACTCGTCTTCAGTCAATCTTCTGTTTGGTTTATTAATTCATGCCCTTCAATCAATTCGCTTTTCCCTGTGGACCACTTTTTCTTGTCTTTTCTTGCAGGCCTTGTTTCTTCCACATATTTGATGCCACTTTTTCTTCATATAATCAAGCAGGCACAGTTTCCTCCATGTGAATTTCATACCTTTGTTTAGTGGTATTATCTCTGATCAGTGATAACAGGTGCACTTGGTTACTCTAATGTTCAATTTTGATTTGTCAAACAGCAAATACTAAAGAAATACTTGGTTCAAGGTTGAAGTATTCAACACGCATACTGTTCAGTTGCTTTGGTTGCTACTAACTGGCATAACAGACACAGTTCCTTTAAACTCCTTTTCATTGTGTCTACCACGTGCACGGTGTGCAGTATGTTCATACACCCTGTAGTTGATTTCTGAGCTGTCCCTCAAACTCTTCACTTCGCTTCTGTTCCACTGTGCGAATCCCTTCTTGTTATTCTCTGAACCATCTGTGGCGCGCTAACCGCAGAGGCCGTCTGTTGCCTCGGGCAGCGCAACGCTCAATCGTGTCTCGAGGGAGGCAATGGTGGGAGCAGAGTTGGGTCAACTGTGTGTGTGGGGGGGGGGGGGCGGGGGCAGTCCTGTCTGTTTGCGTAACAGGTTTAAGCCAAAAGACAGACGAACAGAATGCGAAACATTTGGGGTTGAATCCGTTGAAGTGTGCTCGTGTGTGTCGTTTTGCATTTGGTAAAATAGTTTCCACTTTTTGAGCTTTAAGGTTCCCTCTCTCTTCCTTTTCTTTCGTATGAGAAAGGTTTTTGGTTCATTGTGCATGGCTGCCATGACGATGGTGTCAGGTAGAGGCCGTCATTGTCTCTACTGGACCTCAGGCTTCTGCTCGTGTGCTTGCTGTTCGGCAGCTTTGTTCACTTCTTCTCTGTGAAGATTCAGGGTGTGGGAGGTGAAAGGTTGCTTTTTGCTTTCTTAAAGTCAAAGGATGATCAATATGAAGTATCCGAGAGGCAAGACGAAACGCTTGCCGCTCTCCTCTCTAATATCCATCCATCTGAACATCACGATATGCCCCCTCGCTTCTCAGCCCTCACCTCATTCAGCCGGAGGAAAGTAAGAGCAGCCACACTTTAAATTCAACCTACCATGAAGATTCAGAGCTGACAGGAGGATGTTTCTAGGCAGCAGGTCCAGGTTTGCATTTGGCCTCAGTCTGGTCGCATTTCATGCAAACCAAGGCTCCGCTTAGCCATAATCAGAGTAAGACAATAGTTCAGTTACAGCATTAAACTGTTCTTGACCTGCTTTTTCCAGCCCTGTCTTTCCCGCATCAGGTGATGTTGCAGTGTGAAAAAAGACATTTACATGCCTCCAAAAGAAAGATTAAGCAGCAATGTACTTAATATTCTGCACAGCAAAATATTCCTGGCTGATATCAGACTTTGATTTCTTAAATTCCGAGTAGACCGGCCGCCTATCTGAGGTGTACATCTGAATAAGGGTAGTGTGATCCGGGCGTAAGCTTCAGGTATCTTCCGAATCAGTGCACCGTGACTTCAGCGGAAGGAGGCCAAAGGTGCGAGATGGACTCAGCGTTGCACACTGTGGTACCAGCTACAGCTAAAATGAGCTCAGATGTTTCAAGGGAGTTTTCCGCTTGACTTTGACAGACCTGCTGTCAACCTCACTTACGTTCCTCCCAACAGCTGCTTTTCAGTCGAAGTGCTCGGCCCAAAGAGCAGAGGGGATGATTGCTTCAGACCCGCTAAATTGTTAAACGTCTCTTCTCATCTTCCTCACCCTCTGATTCCTCCCTCCAGATCAGTGATAGATAAAGCTTTTGGTATTTTGCACGCCAGCTTTAGCGGAGTGTTAATCATGTTTCGACGTATTGATTCAGTCATGCAGAGCGCAAGGAATGACTTATTATGAATTCTCAATTAAGTTTCACCCCCGCTCTTCATCATGTAAAAGGATTACTGTGTCCTTTTGAGGTTTAGTTGGCTTTTTTTTTCCTAACCAGACACTCGAGGAGGGAAACTTTTCTTCATATTTTAAAAAGTTTGCTTCCAGAATGATGAATTGAGGGTCCATTGGAGGAGATTTTGCATCTTATTTTCAGATCTGCAAAGAGGGACTGTAATGTGTTTGCTCTCCTGCAGAGCGAAACAGACGCAGGCACCAGTTGGTTATAAACTGTCAAAATGCCTGCCTGCGATTGGCTGACCTCTCCCTGACCCTCAGCCAGTCAGGAGGCTCCCTCGGGGACTGTTTCAGCATGCTAACCTCTGCCCACCTCAGTCATAATCTCTCCTCGGCTTCTTTCTGTGCTTTTATCTGATTTGTCTTTGTCATTCGGTTGTTTTCTTCATCTGCCAGTCAGAATACGTTTTGGACTGTAGCTTTGACTTACATCAGATCTTCCCAGTGTAGCTCACCAAATTACATTACGATGCCTCTGCAAAGGACAAGATATATATGTGCTCATCTTTATCAGCTCATCTTTGTCAATCTCATCCTTTGTGTCACTCTGTTTACCTCCGCTATCTCCTCTCAGTGATCGTAGTGATTTATAAAGGCGTGTGTGTGTGTGTGTGTGTCTGTGTGTGTGTGTGTGTGTGTGTGTCTGTGTGTGTGTGCTGCAGAGTGTCAGACGTGCTTTCTAAAGAGCATGTATAGATCAGTTTGCTGCCTTCGTGTCCCAAAAATGAAGCAATGCGTGCGTGTGCAATTATAACTGCCTGCTGCCAAGTGTTTGGCATGCCGTCCGTGTCAGATTTCATTCCTGGTTTCCGGATAATAAAGTGTGTGTGTGTGTGTGTGTGTGTGTGTGTGTGTGTGTGTGTGTGTGTGTGTGTGTGTGTGTGTGTCCATGTGAGAGACAAGCAGAGGAAGTGAGAGAGTGACACACATGTTGCAAACACAAAGAGGTTCAGACCAGAACAGGAGCTGCTAACACTGTTTCTGTAACACTGTCAGTGTGTGTGTGTGTGTGTGTGTGTGTGTGTGTGTGTGTGTGTGTGTGTGTGTGTGTGCGGGACTGTGGCCGGTCAGCTATGCTTCCACAGCAGAAGAGATACATTTCACCTTGTCTGACAGCATCAAAGCGCCGAAAACATTCAGACAACATTTCTGTCACACGCCGAACAAATCCCCGACCTCAGAACTATCTGTTCCACCCACTGAGATTAGCCTGGTGTTACTGGAACCAGTGGGAGAGATGGAACGATGGATAGCCAGTAGAAAGATCGGCACGCATTGGAACCCAGAGGTTAAGATTAAGAGCAGTGCTTTTTGTTCTTTATTGTTTGAGCAGCAGTTGGCTGGTCTCTGATGTGATCGTGGCCTCTGAGGACGACCGCAGCATCACATCTGTAGATTCCCTCATTAAATATTTCACTAACTGTCGTCTGCAGTGAAAGATGCAGCATTTTTAAAAGTCACAGTCATTTTACAGTTGATTTAAGCTCGTGATAGCCTTTATGTCACGCTGGTTAGAATTTAGTGCCTCGTGATGGTCTCAATGGCTCTTTTGATGAAATGCCGAGTACTTGGAGTTTGTGGATGGAGAATCTTTGCTATTTTTATGATATTCAAAAACGCTGAATTTAATAAATGTGTACTCTTATACACGAATACAGACTTTCTAATGAACGTCTATGCACAATTGATTCTTTTGGGGAAATCAAGCCCACAGCAGTTTATTTTCCATGTTTTCCTCTTTTTTTCCTCATTTTATTTATTCATCTTATTCATCTTGCCCACGAGCTGCACTATACAACCATGTGTGGCTGAAAGGAAGAAGAATGGAAAAAGATGGAGGAAACAAGAGATATGACTGTTTATCCTCCCCAACTGTCCACTCTGTGCCCTGAACCTCAGGTTGTCATCCTAGCGTCTGTATACATTCATCCATGTATACACAACCTTATAAGGAGAGAGATCAAAAGGTCACTTGTGTGAATGCGTTGGCCATAAATGGGCACAGTAAAATATGCTTTTACTGTACTGAATGTTGGGGATACAGACAGAAGAGCCTGTTCATACTGTATCTGCTCTGCTTTAGTGTTATTTAGTGTCATTACTGACATAAGTTTCTGTTTTCAGTGTGCAAATTTCAGTGTTTTTACATTCAACCATTGCTAGAATATTTAAATGTAAAATGTAAATCCTCTGCAGAAACCAGAGTGAATAATGGAGCATATTCATCAACGCTTGTGTGGAATCAATCTCACACTCAGTCAGCTTTAAGTTGCCCCACAGGCGAAAAGTGCAGCATTCATCAGATCTGCCATATTTGTAATTCACAGCATGACTTTACAGGTAATGGTGAGCCAATGTGATTTCTAATGAAATGCTCATATCATCACTTATTTAATGGGAGACCAGCGTGTCACTCCAACTTAAACTCATAAAAATTCATAAAACTGTCAGTCAGCTGGTTAGAAAATGAAGTCCTGCTTTCAGACTACAGAGAACGTCACAGGTCCAATGAACCCAAGTCACACCACGTTTCAGCCACACTCAGTCTAACAGGTGGAGTCTTGTTTACCTGCCATGAGTCTCAGCTGTGTGGTACATTATAATCACTGCAAAAAACGGCAGCTTATGTACAAAATGCATGCTATTGAATTATTCACAGACACTGAATTGGTTACAAATTGTTGGTGCAGGAGCTCATTTTCGCTTAGTTCTACAAATTCATCTTTGGCTTAAATAAACAAATCGTTTTTGAGAATTGAAGGTCCCTTTTGAAACTAGAAACATCTCAATTTCTGACAGGCAAAGTAAATTTTATCTAACGATTGTAATGCTGAAAATCAGTGCAGCAGAGGCCGAGATGCCCTGACTGTCAGTCTGTATCGTGGGGTGAAGCTCCACAAGAGCTGGAACCTACATTCTTCCCTCAGTGCAGCTCAGCAGCATCATCATCCTTTAAACCTGCCCATTTCTTTCAAAGTTTGCGACGGTGGCTCCAGAAACATGAACGTTTTATCATTTCATCACACATCACACAAGTAGCTTCCAACAAAAAACAGCTAACTGACTAATATGACGTGATCATGGGGTCGTTCCTCTCTCTCGCTCTGTGTCTCTCTGTCTAAATATCCACTTGTCCTGCCCGCGGGCATCCACAGACAAAGCCATTTAAGAGAAACTGGCAGCAGAGCCATGGAGCTGCCTAGGAAACACCTTGGAAACTGTACCACGTGGGCCTCTGACCCCCCCCTTCCTGTTTCATTCCTGCTACAGCGGAGCTATAACTAACTGAACTTTGTGCATTAACATCACATTTATGCTCATGATGAAAAGAGGAAGGAGAGAGAAAGAGGAGGAGTGAGAAAAGAGCTAAAAAGGTCCATAAAGAAGAGGAAGAGGAGGAAAAACAAATGGGAAAGATGAAGGAATGATTAAAGAAAACAAAAGGATAGACAGTACAAAAGAATAAGAGAAGATATTTTCATCATGGCGGTGCATTTTAAGTGGCTTGGCTAATGGAGATTAGCGCACTCGGGTCAGCCTCGCTGTGGTGTTTCTGAGAAGCAATTTGAGTTGACGGAGAGAGGAAGACAAAGAAGTGAGCGGGGGGGGGGGTCATTGTCATTGAATCATGCCAATAAAGCTTTCTGAAGCGTACTCAAAACAGAGATGCAGAGCGGTGGTGAAGAGGGAGGTGAATGGGCCTCTTCACTCCATGCCAGTAAAATTCATTTGTAAATTGGAGGAGGAATGAAAGAGATTTGGAGTTTGTGTGTAAGTGGCAGAAAAGAGAGGCTGGCACCGCCAACTGGAACAGTGTGCCACTGCTAAACTTAATCAGCCAACAAGAGGAGGAAGAGGAGGACCAGCAGCAGCAGGAGGAGGAGGAGGGAGAGTTAGAAAAGGAGGTGGGGGGGCTGGTGAATGTGTAGATTGAGAGGAAATGTCAATGGTAGGAAAGAGAGCAAAAGAGTTTGTAAAGGAAAATGGCAAAGATCAAGCGTCCGACAGAAAGACAGTGAGCTTTATTGTGCGCTCTCCAGCCCTCTGAAAGGCTCTGCCACTCGCTTTTCCCCCCGCTGCCTTTTGTGCGGTCAGACTCAGCACCGGCGACCAGCTTCCTGCCACCACATTACAGCCCGCTGCTGCAGGTCGCACATGACCCTGTTTTCAGAAAGCTTCAGACAGGAAAATGAACAAATCGGCTGCATTGTTCACAGCTCTCTGTTGGGTACTCAGCTCTGATTTATGTGTGGATTTATTCTTAGGTCTGTTATTTCAGAATAAGAGGGCATTGTTTTCACTTCATTTCAGCACGTCTCCTATTATCTATAAATAGCACAAAACACTGGAAGCGATAGTCAGAGGTTACTGTGTCCTTTATATTCAACAATATTCTGTCGCAAAGTTTGTTTTGGAGCTTCCTCTGCTCTGTGGCCGCCCCGTCATGTGTATGTGGTCACAGTTTGACTACATTCTCGCTCTGAATGCCAGTTTAGCATCATTCTGCTAGTTTTGTAAGCAGGCAGAATGTCCCTATAAATCTTGTTTTTGCTGACCTCCAGTGGTTTCTCTTGTCACATTGCTGCGGTGATGTACAGGTGTAGTCGAGGAGCTCATGACATCACTGTTGGGTGGTGTTACACGTGCAACAAAGCTCATTTCTGGTGCAGGTGTGGTCAGAGGTACACAGCTTTTCAGCCCGGTGTTTAGTTACGCTTTAGATTCAATTCAATTCAATTCAATTTAATATTCCTTTATTCGTCCCGTGAGGGGAAATTTTAATTTCACAGCAGCACCAATAAAGTGGATAGAGTGATAAAAGACAACAAGTGCATGCAAGTTAAACAAAAGGGTGGAATAGAAAGAAAAACGTCATCCTTAAAAAATTGTGAATAGTATTTACAGACTGTTATGTACCGATAATATTGCCCAGATTATTGAACAGGTTATTGCACAGGTTATTATACATATTATTGTACCGATTGTGTTTCAGTCTATCAATACTGGTTCTCACATTGTCATACTGGGAGAAACGTACCCAATACAAATGGGCTGTTTTGACACAGTGCTATTTTATATTATTGTTGGGTTATTTACCCAAGCTAATATACGGTTATCTCACCCAGTGTGTGGCATAATGAGCTGAGCTTCGACACTTCTTATTAAGAATCAAATCAGTAATAAATGGTCTCATCTAAGTTTAAAAAGAGCTGCAGGAGATTTCAACACTTAGTTTGATTAAATATCCCAAAAGTAAAAAAGAAGCCACTGACACTGGGTCAAAACCACCAATAATCTTGAGTGTTTTGAACCAGATTGGGTCCATTTTAAAGTGATCGAGTGCAGTGCAGAAGCAGCACAGCAGTAAGTTCTTAAGCAGCAAAAATGAACACAAAATGAGCCAAACGGAGCTCAAACTTTTCCACCTCAGGATGAATTTTCCTCACACTTGAGTAAATATCTCTATTCAAACAGACTTTTTTGCAGCTCGCAGAATGTAGTTTATGTACTTGTCTTGATCTATATCAAAGTAATCTGTTAGTTTCTAACCCCGGTTGTACCAGCTGCCCTCTCTTACAGTCTGCACGGCGTGGACCAGCTCCCCCCCCCCCCCCCCCCCCCCCCACACACACACACACACACACAAACACACACACTGACTCCCAGACACACACAAAGTGGCTGATTGAGCGTGTAATCAAAGACCGAGTGAGAGAAAAAAGAAGGAATGTAGCAAACACACAAACATATAACCACAGGCACATACATCAGATGCACACACGCGCACTCACGCACACACACACGGTGGTGAAATAGAGGGGAAAGATCTAAAGACGGAAATGTAAAATGCTTTCTTGCTGTTATATCATGAAAGGCGGAGACGCAGAGATCAAGAGAGTCAATGGAGAAAGCAGTGAGGGGGAGTTAGTGAACGGAGGTGTAATAGACTAATCCTCTTCTACCTTTTCAGCAACGATGGAATTAGCTTCACCTTTTCATGACTGACTGCCTTTACAGGGGCTCTTTGTCGGGGGGTGGGGGCATTACACATGTCCCGTAAAGAAAAGTGCATTTTATGCTCATGTTGTGCTCAAACTAGGAGCTTCTTTCATTTGATTTGATGGATACGATCATGGTCACATCCCACGTGACAGCCATGGGCACCATCGACGACTTCGTGCCCCTATCTTCCTGGTGTGTGTGTGTGTGTGCGTGTGCGTGCGTGCGTGTGTGTGTGTGTGGGTTTCTTCAGAGATGACGACCAGCATCCGTGCAGCTGTATTGTGTTTTTCAAAGCGGAGGAAGGAGCTGTCCTAGAGAAGTGGAATGCCAAAGGCAACAGTGAAAGAGAGAGTCAGGGTAGGAGGGAGCGGGGGATCTACAGGGAAAATGATTTTGTGAAACATCGACGAGAAACGGTGCAATGGCAAGCGCTCGTTTGAGTAACCGGAACCGTGCTTCTGCCGCGGTAGCTGCCGTGTTGCAGGCGATCAGATTATTCCTCGTCAGTGAGCTGGAGGTGTTTTTGTTGTGGAAATGTGTAAGCAGACTTAGACTCTCTTGAGCTTCATTTTCTTCTGTTGATTATCAATACTTTCAAATCGACAACCCTGATTCCCCAAAAGTTTGGATGCTGCGTTAAACAGAATGCAATCATTTGCAAACAAGGTGTTTCACAAAGTGTTCCTGAGCTCATGTGTTAATCTCCTTTATCCGATCATGTGTTCACAAAGTGGTGAACCTCGCTCCATCCTCGCTTGTGAACGCCCTTCCAGGATGCGCCTTTCATTCACCTGTTTACCTGTGGAATGTTCCAAACAGGTGTTTTTGGAGCGTTCCACATCTTTCCCAGTCTTAAATTGCTCTTTAGAGGAGGAGGGCAGCAGAGGGAGACCTAAAGAGAAAGAGATGAACCCAAAGGAAATAGAGACAGAAGCAGGTCTGCATTTAATGTTGGAATAAAAGCCTTCACTTCATGGCTGTCTCCGGTGAAATCTGTCTTTTTGACATTGATGTCTCGTTGTTTGAGGAGATGGAGAAGGAATCAGAGCTCCACACACACACACACACACACACACATGCAGGAGGAGGAGGAGGGCTGTTATTTTGGTGTGTGGGGTGAAGCTGTTCACATCTGACACGCCGAACTATAAAACCTGAACTTGAATCCTCTTCCCCCTGTGAGAGTCGATGTCATTTTGTCGTCACTTTGGGAGACGGCGGGAGAGGAATGAAAAGACGTTTGACGCTGCCGGTTTTGGAAAGTATCTGCAAGTCTGCCAACAAACAAGCAGCAAAAAATATCCTCCGCAGCTCTCGAAGGAAAGTACTGAAACATTTGTCTACACCGCGAGATTCAGCAGCCTTTTAATCACCTGGGATTGTTCTCATCCTTGTTTTGCCATCGAGCTTGTTTCAACATGACAGAGAAGAAATCCTTTCGCTTTTTCAACTTTTTTCTTTTGACGTCTGACAGTTGCAATTTTTTCCTTCCCCCCGAATATAGGCAACAGGACATCACATCAAGTTGAAAGAGAAAAGGTTTTAGTGATCTCTGGCGTCAGTCCTTCAGAATTAACGAACAAGGTCTCCTTTCTAGAGCCTGAGAGCAACAGGAAAGTTGCTCGGATACAAGCAACGGCCTCTGCGGTAATGTTATGCCAGGCCCCAGCAGGTTTTTTGTGTGAATCCAAAGTGTTCCTTTATGTAACGGAGGTATTGGAGTTAGCATCCCAAAGCTAAACTCCTATTTGAAAAGCAGAATTGTATAATATTGTTGTGGCTGTAGGGTTGTGGAAATTAATTATGGTGAATTATATATAATATAAATAGAAGAAGAAGAAAGATAAAATCCTTATAATCCCCCAAAACAGTAAACATCTGTAACAGATAAAACTGTCTCACCTTCGATCCGTGTTGACTCGGTGTCTTATGAAGCTTCATTTCTGAGGTTGGGTGTAAGCGGGGGGTGTTTCACTTCCCCAGTTGTGGCTCGCGGTTCCAGAGGCTCTCCAGCCCACCTGACTGCGCGTCACCCTCCGGCAGCTTGGAGCTCATAAATGGCCCAGAAATGATGGAGCTGCAGCTGGTTTGGCAGCATCAGCTGATTAGCATTCACATCCTCTCTTTTGCTGCCCCTTTTTCTCTTTCTCACACACGCACACACACGCACCGATCTCATTATGTTGGTGCGTACAAACAGAGCATTGTATGTGCACTATATTTAAATATCGCTTTGTTGTGCAGCCTCTCTACACCTCACTCCTCCTCTTCTTCACTAAGCTCTAGCTATTTTGTTGTTCTAATTGCAATTATAAGCCTCAGTTTGTGTGGGTGTGCGCACGTAACAGTGGCTGTGTCTGCTAGCTTACTTGAAAATTGCTGAGCTCAGCGATCTTTCACTTAATGCTGCCTGGAACAACTAAAAACCCCAGTAATTAGTCGCTCTCTCTCTCTTCTCTCTCCAGTTTTGCAAATATCCAAGCTGAGAGAAGGCCGGAGAATGAAATCTCACTGGTTTTCAACTTTTGGACATGCTAATTTGCACCGCTGACCAATAGCAAGCCACCATAAATAGAGACAGTTGTTTATTGGCTATTTTGAACCATCTGCTTTTATTTCTCCCTCCTGCAACTTTTGAATTAAGTGTGCGACCTTATGGTCAAAGGACCAAGACCAAACCACACACACATACACATGTACAAAAAAAACCCCACAAGTGTAAGGCTACCAAAAAAGGATGTCACGGCTCAATCAGCTGCCATCATTTCCTGGGAAGTTGGTGGAAGTTAATATGTTGTATTTAAATTTACAAGCTCCTCAGAGACATTTCCTCTGTGTGTGTGTGTGTGTGTGTGTGTGTGTGTGTGTGTGTGTGTGTGTGTGTGTTTATGGTTGTGTGTCAGGGAGTCCCCAGGATTTTCCAAACTCCTTATTAGGTTAACAAGATGTCCTGCAGATAGGAATGAAGGGAGAGCGAGATAGCTGCAGAGCGAGCGAGAGAGAGGGAGAAGATAGGAAAACTCCCTGCGAGGAGGGTCTGACGCACACTCATACATATACACTCCCAGTCACTCCCAAAACACACGCACACACTCACCAGTTGGCCAAAAGTGGCGACTCGCTGCTGTTTATGGCTTCACCAACTGTTTTACATAGTGCTGTCCAATAAAAATGACCATTAGCATAAACATTATTTTTACGGCCCTGTTCAGTATCAGGCTGATAAAGGGACTGTGAGCTGAGAAAACAAGCAAAATGGCTGTCACTGCAGTTCCTCACCAACCCTCTGGCTGTGTGGTGGAAGCTGTAAAAGCCCCTCGAAGGGAACAGAAAGCAGGTTTGGGTTTGACTTTTCTCTGGAGTGGATGCGTCCAGGGAAGGTTACAGTACAACCTTCAACAGCTGGCTGCTGGAAGCTCCCCAGTCGAACCTCGATTTATTTGTCCCTCCAGGCGTCTGAGAGTTTAACCATAACCATATTTCTCACGTTTTATTCATTCTGAATTTGTAAAGCACACCACAGATTTGACATCGATTTTTTTCCCCCCAGACAGCCTCCAGTTTTCATTCATTACAAGAATAAACATGCAGAGGCTTGAAACTTGCTTAGATGTGTGATCAATAGCAGTGGGCAATGTATGTGTTGTTAATGGTGCAGTCCAGGAAACTCATTATATAACTCACATTATGCTTTTCTTAAGATTTTGGTAGCCTGGGAATGCAATGCTTTGCAACAAGCCTACATGCAAACCTAGAACTTCAAAAACCCAAAGAAGAGTTGTTAAATATCTCCATTGAAAACTACAATATCATCTAAGGAAAGGACTGAATTTCATGACACATACTGCATATCATCAAAAGAAAAACCAGTAATCTCAAAGTAAATATTAAAAAAAAAAGCAATTTCCACAAAAATCAAAATTAAATGCAATAGTTGCAAAAGTTCACAGTATAGAGAATATGTGCAATGTTCAGATATACAGTATATTATGTCAGTAGGGAAGGAGACACTCAGATAAATTGTGAACCCTGTAGTCCATCTGGGACCAGCAGCAGCCCTGCAGCAGGTGTGTGTGTGTGTCTGTGTGTGGGTGTGCGTGTAACCTTTCCTGTGTTTCCATTAGCCTCCATAAAGTCAGGATTATGTGTATTAGTGAGCAGACTGGAGCTTATTAGAGGAGGCCTGGCTGAGCGCTGTCGGCCTATTGTTGTGGTTTCCCACAGCGGCCAACATCATTATCAGCTTTGTCTTATAAAACCGCTGCATGTAAACAGCACACACACACACACACACACGCACGCACATGCACACACACTTACTGCAATGCTTTCTGTGTTAAGACGTGTCACACATAAGCATTTACACACGCTTGCTAATAAAATCGCTCTGTTCACTGTCACATTCACATTTATACAAGCGCAGACACCAACTCACAACAACACACACGCACAGGCAAATATACACAACAAACAGGCACCCATGCTGACACCCTTTCATCCATCCACATAAGGATACACCATGCACATATGTGCACACACACACACAAACACACACACTTCTTTTGTTTAGTCTGCAACCAAAGTCCACCCACCAGCAATCTGTTCCACACAAACAAACCAGCTCACAGTCTCAAAGGCCAGTTCTGCACACGCACACACGCACACACACACGCACACACACACACACACACACACACACACACACACACACACACACACACACGCCCCTCTCCCACCAAACTCCAATTTAAACAAAAGATTGGATGAAAGATTCATGCAACCCTGCGTGTGAGCACACATACAGACACGCTCATATGCTGACTGAGTCAACGTGTTGAAATATGTCATTATTAAAAGCACTTAAAATGTTCGGATTATAAACACAGCCACACACACACACACACAAACAAAGATAAACACACAGGTTTGTTCCATCACTGTCATTTAAACTGGACCTGGTTACCCAGTTTCCCCCCTTCCTCCTCCCGTACACACACGCACACACAAACACACACACACACCAGCTGACCGGCAGCATTTTTTCCTCAAACCTAAAATAAAGCAGAGGTTCCCAAACTCAAATTTTCCGATCCAAATACGTCGCTAAGGCAGGTTGCTGAGGCGAGGGGAGTGACCGGCGCTGCTGCCTGTTGTGCTTTACAACTTCCTGTGTATTTGTGTTTGTGTGTGAAGCAGGGGAAAGTGCTTGGATAGTGTCAAATGTGCGCCGTGCAGCAGAGCGGCCCTGTGGGCGACCACACACTGACAACTTTGTTTTCTCAGCTAGATAGAAGATACAGCATGCGCGCAAACTTAGAAAGTACACATCTGAAGAGCAAACGGAAAAAAAAAAAAAAAACTCAACGACAGCGTGCAAGATCGAGGATCCTCCGTCACAGCTGCAGAGGCGGGCGGGCGGTATGCGCTATGTTTGAGAAAACAAACCAGCCGGTCAAATAACCTGGCTGTGATGACAACACGTGAATTATAGAGGGTATAAGTTGTCATGTGAAAACAGCAGTTGGTAATTTCACCTATAATATCACATGTGGATCACCACCAGAGGGATAAATGTGGGTTTTGAATCCGCCTGCTGGCATCTGATTTTATCTGCTTTTGGGGAGTTTTTGCTTGAAATTCTCCCTTTTTTGTGGTGTAGTTCATATAAATTAGCTCTCAATTTGCCAGGCATTGCCACACATCTTTCCCCATCCTGTTTATAACGGAACAGCAGGGACATGTAGTTAATTTTGATGTTTTTGAGCCAAATCTTGTGATCTGCGCCTTCAAAAGGCCTTGGGCAGGGGGCACTTTAATGTCTCAAAGCATTATGGCAAATACTCAGGGTCCAAATTGCCGGAGCGCCATAGCCAAAAACCTGTGAAATCATTTAGTCAGCAAGAGGACGAGGGTGGAAAATCATGACAACAGAAAGCCAAACATGAACAAAGTTGATCAGCAAAAAGGAAAGTAAAGGTCAGCGGCATGAACAGACACAGTGAAACTGTATTTTGGCGCATTCAGATCATCAATTGGCAACGGCGTGTGTTTGTAGTTTATGAACCTGTCGGGTGCTTTAACATGAGCCAGTCAAGCTGTGTTTGAACAATCCATCGCCTGTTTATTCCATTATCTCTTATTCCTCTGGCTAATTCGAGGGAGTTTTCTCTATTCAAGAGCTTCTATGAAATGTTTTATAAACCCAGGCAGAGGCCAAGCGTTAAAAGTGTCTCAGAAATCTTGTTTATGAAAGACAAAGGAGAGAAACAGCAGATGAAACAGAGGGAGGAGAGGAGGAGATGGAGGGTGATGGAGAAGTGATGGAGTGGAGGTCTGTCGCAGCTGCTCAGATGTTCACTTGTTTTTTATGCTGAGTGAGATGGAGGACATCGCTGTGGAAACACAGATGTACGCACACCATCCCTGGAGTAATGTGTGTGTGTGTGTGTGTGTGTGTGTGTGTGTGTGTGTGTGTGTGTGTGTGTGTGTGTGTGTGTGTGTGTGTGTGTGCGTGTGTGTGTGTGTGTGTGTGCATTTTTAATTCCTTCTGCTGAAATTCCTTGAATGTGTTCGTGTGGGTGTCAGAGCACACAAGTGTGAATGCTGCCATGCAAGTGTGATACCGCCTCTGTCTGTGTGTGTGTGTGTGTGCGTGTGTGTGCGTGAATGATGACTTCAGAGAGTCAGAGCATGGAGAGTGATGATGTTGTGGCTGGGCCGCTGTCAGCAGGCATTTTGACAGTTCAGACGAGGTTTCAGGGTCCATGTTCAGGGTAAAGTTCAGCTTCAGGTCAAAGGACATGTGTCACGTCACTGAGGGTCCTCACAAGTACAGAGGAACAAATATTCATGTGTGTAAAGAAAGTAAATTTTACTTTCAGTGCGCTTTCGCATATTTCCTTATATTATTAGCATGGCATAGCATTTTTCCTTTATTTTACCTTATTGAACCATCCCACACACACACACACACACACACACACACGGACCACTTTAACTCCATATGTTTGTAGATTAACATTTGATTGAATACAGACACACAAAGAGGCACCGCTGCTGCAACAGTGTACAACTACTGTGTAACATCAAAGCCTCTCACACACATTATTACACACACATATAGACACACAAATCAGCGTAGTGTGTGTACAGTATGTGACCTCTCTCTCAAACACACTCACTTGTCAGTACGAACACACACACTCATGTACACACACACAAATCACTGGTCTGGAAACAATCTTCTCCACCCGTGTTGGTTCCCCAAACATTGCGTTGCCATGGCAATGGGACAGCATACTGTACAGCCAGCATGTTTGTCATGTGGAGGGGAGCGCACGTGCATGTGTGTGCCTGTGTGTGTGTTCATGTTTTTGAGTGTGTGTTACAAGAAAGAGAGAGAAACGACGGGGGGAGATGAAGATAAGTCCGGTTTGTAGTGGATAAATTATACGTACATTGATGCACTGTTTGCATGTGTTTGTTTGGCTGCACATGCGTGTGGCAGTGTGTGTGTGTGTGTGTGTGTGTGTGTGTGTGTGTGTGTGTGTGTGTGTGTGTGTGTGTGTGTGTGTGTGTGTTTTTCCAGCGAATTGGTCATCTGCGAGGTTTGCCAGCTTCAGCAGACGAGTCACCATTCTGGGAAAATAAAAAGTCCACCAGTCTGTCTCTGCAGAAATGATTCATTGTCGTTTTACACATTTGTGGAGAGTTAAATCACATTTTTTTATTCTGTTTCCACACAAAGAGTCATTTAAGCTTCCTGTGATTTCCAGTCAGATAGACTTCACTGGTAAAATCTTTCACAGAGGCTTTGATTAGTGAGGTTAACGATAGGAAAACATTTGTTCTGGAGCTGATTTGGTAGAAACTTTGTTGTTTTTAAAGGGAAATGCAGCCCAAAATCCCCCCCCCACACACACACACACACACATTAAACTGCTAATGAGAGCTCTGATAGGGCAGAGAGGGAGCCAGTCACCAAGTTTGTTTACCTCCCACAAACATAGAAACAGTGAGACATAAATGTGAGAGGGATTCCCCGTGCACCTCCACTCAACTGGTAATACGCCTTGTATTAATTGAAGTGGGAGCAGTGATTGTATACCCAGTGGGAATGTAAACACTGCCATTCCCTGAGTGCCCCCCGCCTGAGGAAGTGCCTTGCTCAAGGGCTCCACCCTGAGGCAGGGGAGGGTTTTACTCTGTCAGGTCTGCAGCTGTGTGAGCGCTAACTGACAGCCTGACGGTTCGGAGCTCGTCAGGGCCGGAGGGTGAAAACTGCTCTCCATCTGCTTGTAATGAGACAGTGATGAATGGGTTAATCCATCCAGTGTAACGAGGTAGCTCCTGACATTTGCACGTGTGTGTCGGTATTTGCATGTGAAATTTTAATGGTTTGCCCCTTTACTGTATTGGTATTATGCGGCTGACGGATTAACCTGTGACGCTCCTGAGTATAATTGGATGATTAGTCGCCTGCTTTACGTCTTCTGTCATCACTGAGGCTGTCAGTGGTAGGAAGTACAAATGTAGATGTATTCATAAGCATGCTTTTAGGTGCTTGTCCATGACTCCTTTATTTCCATTATACACTACATTATGCCTTGGAGGTCCACTCAACTAGACTAACTTGACAGCTATTCCAAAAATATCGAATGCGCCATATTATAAGATCCTGAAAATCAGTGCTTTTGCTTTTAATTATTATTATTATTAGTTTAATGCTGGACTTTTCCATATAATATATTCCTTTTATAGTGTGGTATTGTTACCTTAAATTAGATAAAACATCTGAATACTCCCTCAGGTGCCCAGTGCCAGGCAGATGTGTGTACATGTGTGTGTGTGACAGCACATGAACGGTGCCTCTTGCTTGTCAAATAGCTCCTCAGTTAAGAGATTCAAAAGCTGCTAACACGATGCCCGCTGATGATTCAAAACAGCTTGCAGGCCTGTTATCAGAGACAGTGGCTTATGTAAGTGTGTGTGTGTGTGTGTGTGTGTGTGTGTGTGTGTGTGTGTGTGTGTGTGTGTGTGTGTGTGTGTGTGTGTGTGTGTGTGTGCGCGCGCGTGTGTGTGTGTTCCCGTTTCCCACCCTATAGGCCAGATTATGAGTATTCTCTCAGATGTCTTTGTCACTGTCTGTAGTGGATTTGGATCAGAATATGGGTTTTGTTCCAGACTGGAAACACAGATAAACACACACATTCGCACACACGCCCACGTCCGCAGGCCCTCACTCACACACTCATACTGTATACACACACGGCGTCCTGCTCCCGCCAAATATGACCGAGCCCAAGTGCCACGATAAACACAGACACACGCACGCACTGAGTCTTGGACATTTGCTTGGTCAGAAACTCATCGCTTGTTGCTCATTGGACAGAATGATTGACTGGCTGCTTTCTTGCTTTGAAAGTGTAGAGATCTACACACGTGCTTGTGGTTCTTACAGTGTTGTTTCAGTTGTGTTATATCAGGATGCTTGTTATACTTACCCTGCCACACCTGTACTGTGTCCTGTCGAGGCTGTTAATTGAAGGTGTTGAAGGTGTTAATTGCAGCAGCAGACATCTATTTCTGTTCAAAACAGTCGCTCCTCCTCCATTGTTATTTTCCTGCTCGCTCTCTCCTTTCGCTCTCGGATGATTTATCACTCTTCTGCTGCCTCGGACTTGTCTGTATGCTGTTCAGCTTCAAAGGCGGTACGTGTCAGTTCACTTTGAATTCAGCCCGCCAAGCGAAAGAACCCACAACTCATTTGCTTAAGTGCTCATTTTGAATTATTTTTTTATATCCTGCATCGGCTAACCTTTAGCTGAAACCTTTTACAGCAGATTTGAATGAAATGGAGTTCTTGGATCGGCTGAATTGACGGTGAATTGTCCTGGTTTCCCACAGGCACCAAGGACATTTTTTTAATCCTCTTTTGCTTTAAATTTAAAGACTTCAATTATCCCTGTTTGGGATTATCATGTCAACCTGTGGTGTGATACTAAAATAACAAACCTGCTGCAGCGTCCCAAAATTCTCCCGATCGTGCAAGCCAGATTCATCGCCGTGACTCACCATTGCTCACCTGCCAAAATGACTAACAGGGTTGATAAACTCTGCAGCCACTTCCAGTCTTCGCTTAGCTTTGAGCATCCAAGTTTTTTGTATTTAGAAAAAAAAGGCTGATATAGCGGGAGATTGAATTGAGCCTCGGTCAGGCTGGCACAGCGAGGAGTTTATCAGATCAATCTTGTCAGACTAATGTGAGCTGTTCCGATAACATCAAAGATTAATCTGACGTCCGATGTTATGGTGAGATCAGGTGGAAATGTACAAAGTTTTATCAGACTTCGAGGTAAAACAGCTGATTAAGAGAGCAGGACTTTTTTTTTTTTAAGCTGGCGAACGACTCGCCGATGTTGGAGGTATTTTCTGGAGCTTTAGGTGCTTGTGGGAAAACCCAACGCTGCTCTTTTCTGTTTCCTCTTGGTTTTCCAGTTTCCAGCCTGTCCTTTCCTCACTTCTTCTGCCTTCTTCTCTTCCCTCCTCCTCTTTTCCTTCCTCCCCCCTCCTCCTCCTCCTCCTCAGTAAAACCATCAAGGTGAAAGTAATCGACGACGAGGAGTACGAGAAGAACAAAACCTTCTACATAGAGATTGGAGAGCCTCGCCTGGTGGAGAGCAACGACACCAAAGGTCAGGAAGGGGGGTGGACGCTCACCTCGGGGAGTCCGCCGCTGTGTCTGCAGAGGCTGCATGTTCTCAACACAAGGAGGCGCACAGGAGCAGATTCTGATTTAAACGTCTCTCTGTGCCTCCTGGTGCCTCCTTACTGTGACAGTGCACATGCAGCTGGTTGTGGATCACCTCATCCCACCACATCCACCACTCCACTGTGTGTGCGTGCGTGCGTGTGTGTGCATACCTTGCCATGTTGTTTGTTTACCATGCATGCATTCACCACCTCCCTCTATGTGTGTGTGTATGTGTGTGTCCCATACAGGAAGAGCATAACCATTAGGATCTTAGACCGGGAGGAGTACAATAAGCAGTCCTCCTTCTACATTCTGCTTGAAACCCCCCAATGGAGACGCAGCGGGAAGGAACGGACAGGTGTGAGAGCCAATCAGCAATGACAGTGCACCTTAGAGAATCCTGAATTAACAGGCCAATTAGTTCACTCTGCAGTCAGTTCAGGAAAGATTTGCTGCATCCCAATTAAATAATATATACAATTTTAAGCAGGTTTTGATTATGTGGTGTGTTCACATCCTATGCATGCTCAAAAAATTGTGATTTTTGAGTGTTTGCGGATGCTGTTCCCCCAAAATGCTTTGCACAAAGGACAGTTATTGCACAATTATTGGGACATAGTTCAGATCACCTGATACAGAAAGCATAACTTCACCTACAGAGAGAGAGATCCAGGAAAAACAGTCCTGCCCATGCTGTTTGATTGACAGGTAATGTTTGGGACGTGCAGCACAGAGTAGGTGTGATCTTCATCTTATCTGAGTTTGTGCAACTTGAATCATATTTATTTTATGCAAAGCCTTATACGATAACCCAGACAAGAGCACTTAAAAGTTGGCAAGAGAAAAAGCACTTTACAGCTGGCAGCGTTGCAGGAAATAAAATCACAGCATCAGGCGCTCTTAAACCGTATTCCTGAAGTGACAAAATGCTGCTCCCTAATCGCTTATGTTTTAACAGGCCTGTTGATTTGGGATTCAGGTTGAACTCACGCTGGAGTGATTCTGCCGCTCCCCTCTGGACGCTTTTCTTTCCTTTTTTTTTCCCGCTGTTCTTCCTCCGCTTCTCCTCAGAGGCCTGTGCAGAAAACTCGGTGGGAATCACACCTGTGCTCTCCTTTCTTCTCCTTTCCCTTTTCCTCCTCCCTGTTCGCTCGTTTCCTCCTCGTCCGCCCGAGAGCTCTTCATGCGCTCAGATCTGTTCCCTGCCGGTGTTTGAAAATGACTCTGTTTGCTTCAAAGTGTTCACATTCGGGCCCAAAGAACGACATATAGAGATAATACCCATGAGGGTGTTCACTGTGGATATGACTGACGTGAAGAGCGTCTCACCAAGGAAAGCCTCGAAGTCATAGTTTTAGCTTTATGTGTCTCGTGGGTCAATATGGTATTAATGAACACCCACAGCGCAGATATCACAGTTTAAGGCAAACAGCACATCATCATGTGCTATTACCCAGGCTCTTATGGCTGTTATGGGCTTTATACAGTACTATCAGCACATCTTTCTTCCAAGCACATAAAAAGAAAGAAAGGCTCCACAGTAGAAACAGTTGAGATAGCATCCACAAGCTAGCTGTCCTGGCCCGATTGTACGGTTTAAGATCTCATTAGATTACCAGAAACAGGTACAAAGCTGACAACAGGTTTGCTCTGAGCTCATGAAACGATGACATTTCGGAGATTCGTGCTTCCCACAGGACAGCGACGATTCACAAAGAGCCTGAAGACGTCAGCAGAGATAAAAGGCAGTTTAAATACAAGACGTTCACTGTAATACAATGAGGGATAAAGCATGAAATTTACATTGTCTTCAATCTCCGCTGAATCATATCACAAACAAAGCCTTTCCTCTGCAGGGAGACCATTAAACCTTCCTGTTTGTGGAGCTAATGGTTGTGTCACACCGTTACGCAACACACCATTGTCAAATACATTGAGCACAAGACTGAGGACAGTCAAAGGTTTCACAGTTTAAAATGCTCTTAATTTAAATGCAAATATGCACGCGGAGCCGTCACTTTGAGAGCTGCTACGTAGTGTTTTCACTCGAGTGTGTATGGTTTCAGATATGTCATGCATGTGTGTGTGTGTGTCCTCAGCCACATGCCACATCTGTGCATCTGTTTTCCACTGTGTTAATCCACTATCTCATCCAAGCCACTCATCTGCCTCTGTTCCGATTAGCGTTTAATGTAATAGAGAGTTGGAACAAACACGGCCGATTTTCCATTTGTTATTTATTGCCTTTCAAACACACACACACACACACACACACACACACAGGGACCCGCAAACAAATGCGCCTTTCAGCTATGATTTTTAAATCAACTCTGAAGCAAACAGCACTTTATGTGAAGATTATTTGTGTTTAAGCTGAAATGAACCACAAATGCTTGTTAATGTGAGGTGGGAAACCAGCCCACCACTCGGGCTGTTATCTAAAGGGGCTGTCCTTAAACTGCCTTTAGGTCCACTGGGTACATTCATTAAAAGTAGCTCTGTGTCTGTTTCTCGCTCATAAACACACTCGCACACACACACATCGGGCAGTGCTATCAGTGTGTTAATGGCAGCGGCGTGTGTTTACCAGGCATCAGTAGTGTTTATAGTGATGAGTGGATCAAAGACAAGGGCTGGATATCACATTATCACAGTCAGGAGATCAAACACACCTCCGGGATACACACACACACGCACACAGCTTAGGGGCTGCAGTGGGTTTGTGCGTTTTATGAACTGGCATGGTGGTTATCTCTGAGCTAAATTAGCCCTGCACAGATCTTAATGGCCTTTGTCCCGTGACTGTGTGTGTGTGTGTGTCTGTCTGAATGTGTGTGTTCATGCGCACACACTTGCCATGTGTTTGCTTGCATATACATGCGTTTCTGTCAGCTGTGTGTGTACTGATGGTTCAAAACAGACCCTCACTTGTCTTTTATTTGGGGGGAAAAGTTCATTAATTCTAAGTTTTTGGAACTGTTCTTCAGAAAAGTGTCTCTTACTTTACTTCTGCAGACAGTTAAATTTCATTTTAAATGTCATTTTTGATCCCAGCTCATGCTGCTTGGAGGGGTTTAGATAGCAATATCAAACATGCTAAATATCCTTAGGTGCTCTGACGCAAATGGAAAAACAATATTTTATGAACTTAGAAGACACAGTCATGTTATTTGTGAAAACTAACTGTGATGCAGTGGGCAGCAGAGGCCTCACAAATGAAACTAATCAATAGTAAAATCACTGTTTGTAGTATTAGCAGTAGTAGTAGTATTCTATTATTCTTATTACTTGAAGTAGAGTGTTGCACAGTAGATATAGTTCAGTTGTTGTGTATTACACATAGTTTACATATTCACAACACATATTTCATATTGTTTACTATTTATGAGACATTCTTATGTCTTTTTCTATTTTTATTGCTGTTGGGAGCAACAGACCCGATTTCCCCTCAGGGATCAATAACATTTTCTGAATAATTGACACTGACGCTCGGCATATCAGCACATATTTCTCATCAGTTCTGGAGTATCCTTACAATAAAGTAAGAATACTGTTTACGTGGTTTCATTAAAAACTGCTGCACAGATAGAAATACTTCAATCCATGAGTGTTACGACGAGTTTTAAACTTCGATGCAACACTAGCATAAAAAAAAACAAAACAATTTCATATCTCTGTCTCTCAGGTAATCTTCTTCCCTGCTGTTCCATCTGTGCAGCCTTGGGTTGAAAATCTGATTGTAGATCTGTTGTATTTATTTATCCCTATTGATGGCTTCAGTACTTTGAACGTGTCATTAAAGATCGTATCGTTTCAAACACGTTGTGCTGAAAAAGTATCCGTCAGCAGAGGATCTGCTCGAACATTAGTTTGGAGTACAAATGCAAATATGTTTCAGCTGTTTAACATGTTTGCATTTCATGGCAGAAATCAGGTGAATCACTGAAAGTATACAGACATAACATTTTTAACTTCTGCGTCAGTGTTCAAAAGGGCAGAGCTTCCAGTAGATGAACTCTGAAAGAGCACGAGACGCTGGCCCGGACAATTGATTTTCCCAGTGCATTTTGGCACAAACCTTCATATTTCATTCACGCTCTAATGTTGATTAAAGTGTGGATTGTGGCCTCAGATACAAATTTCAGAAAGTCAGCTTTAACATTCAGGGAGCGTTAAGAGAAAACAGTCAGTTTTTGTTATTGGAAAACAGAAAAGTCCCATTTCATCTTCTGTCAAACCAGAACTTCATATTTTAATGAAGTGCCTCTGAGCCAGAGATAAAGGCCTGATATTACTTTTTTCTTTTTAATTCTTTCATTTTCCTTGCTTCTTCTTGCTGTAGGCTGCAGAGGTTGACAGGATTAATGTACTGACTAAACAAGCGCTGGGTCTGACATTTGCTATACTGATATGAGGCGTCGCAGTTAGAGAGATGGGAAGGGAAACGGTGCAGCTCAGTCACTCCTCTTGTTGCTGTTTGACTTCACTGAGAACAGAAACGTTGTGGATGAGTAACAAGGCTTTTACTGCAGCAGCAGCAGCCCTCGACTGTCCGCTGAGCGCTGCTGCTGTTTACGTGATATCATGCAGCTTGAAATTTCCATTATGCAGAGCGAAGCCGACGGTTCTGTGCCTTTTTGAAAAGTACTTTGACGACTTTTAAAGTGTTTGGCCAGTCAACCCGTTACTCATCATAGCTATAACACACATACCAAGCAGCGGTTTGTTTTATCCACCACCATCGCTTCCACTGGAGACGGCCAAAGTAGTCCCTGCTGGTTCAGAGCATTTGTACCCGTTTGGAGTAAAATTCACCATTTAATCACAAATCTGCCTCCCAACAATTATTTCATGGTAATACGAGGCCACGGAGCTGCTACAAGTTCTCATTTGTACAGGAGAGAATGAAAAGCGTGTGATTTACTTTTCCATTAACCTCTTTCAACCTCTGCTATTTCTAGCTTTTCAACAGCTTTCAACAACCTCTGGAGAGCAGGTGCAAGCTTGCATCCAGCTTTTGTTTGTTTGTGCAGGTTGAGACACATCCAGTCATCGAACAGCGCTGTTGATGATACGTAGGCTGGATTTCTCCTCTGTAAAGAGAGAAAATGCATCTCTGACTCCCTCGTCTTTCATGTAGGAGATTTTTCTGTTTTTTTTTCTGGAGGCTTTAGACGTTTCCAGGTGACCCGGTGATATTGCAGGTTTTTGATTTGGTCCAGAGGAGCCGCAGGACAGGGAGGCAGAGGCGAGTTCACTGCAGCCTGTGAACCTCCATCAGTCATCTGGGTGGGAGACGGTGCAGCGTGAGGAAGGAACAGTGCTGAGGGGGAAACCAGCTGAAAACACACGCGCCCCGCAGAGGATGATGACCTCATGTCCTTATACACACACGCAGTACCAATGTGCATGAACACACACAGTATGCACTTGTAGAGTGAAATACATTGCAACATGTGACCACACTCTGTATGTGTGTGGTCACAAATGTACAGATTTTGACAGCAGTGTCCTCCCCTCTCATCCTCCCTTCCCTTTGTCCTCGTGTGTGAGCGTGTGTGTGTTTCATTATGCAATAGTACATAACTTAATTGCTAACCCTGACATTAGGACTGTGTGTGTGCTAAACAACATAAATTAATGGGAGACATGATACTCTCCTTGTCATGCCAGTCGGCGTCTGCTTGTGTGTGTGTGTGTGTGTGTGTGTGTGTGTGTGTGTGTGTGTGTGTGTGTGTGTGTGTGTGTGTGTGTGTGTTCACCGAGGTCTCTCCATATTTAGTTTAATCATTACAATGTGCATTACATTTCCGTCATGTACAGACTCACTGAACCCTTCGTTATGATGTTTACAGAAGTAAACAGCATCAGTAATGCATTTTAATGACGTGTTGAAACAGTATCACAGAGTCTGTCATTAATCAGCGTAAATCACCGAAGAATGTAAATGAATTTATTTGCATCTTGCATTTGTATCTTCGTGTGCAGAAATAAGCAACATTTACATCAGCAGTGATTGATGATAATTGGAAATTAATGTAGCTGTTGTCTTTTTAGTTCAATTAATTGTTATTGCACGCTAAGAGTAAATATACAGAAGATAAAAAAGTAGATGATGGCACAGAAGATTATATAGATCACACTGTAAATCTATCAACTTTTCAGGGATTGACGCTTGCTCCTCATCCCTCGTTCCATGACATGGAAATGTCGGCAGTTAAGACACTTTGGCTAAACCTGCATGCAATTTTTGGCCACTAGGGGGCAGCTGAAAACAAAGATGTGACCACAGCACTGACATATCATCACCTTCAGATATGAAGAACATGTTTGCAAATAGTTCCTTATTTACGCAATCAGCTGCTATAGAACAACTTTATCATACATTTGAAGTTGTGTGTCTGGTCACCTGGTGAGTTTTAGTCCAATATTTACTCTGCTTTAGCTCTATTTTCGTCTAACTCCTGAGGGAAACGTCAGGCTCTTTAGCTGCTAAATACTCGACTATGTTCACCAGCCAATCTCTAACTGTGTCTGTCTGCTGATGGGCAGATACTGTCCAGTGGGTTTTAGAGCATTTTCACATAAAAGAGCTGCATGATGCAGCTGAAAATGATGGAAAAGCGATGAGAGTGAACCTAAACAGCTGTGCAGCTACAGCTACATAATGAGCTGAAACTCCGTGTGAAGCTCCGTAAAGCTCAGAGCAGCCGCAGACTCGGCAGCTCCATCAGTGGCTGATTTCATATGCTCACATTGTTTTCACATTTTATTATAAATGTATTGATCGTAGTCGCTTTAAGCGGGGAAAGACTCTGGTTTTGGTTAAATGTTAATCAATTAAATTCATCCTCTATCATGTTTCAAATCTCTTGATTTTCTCAGTATTTAACCAAGACCACAGTCTGGCTTTTGTAGCTAAAATGTAACCATGAAAACATTTAGTCACGCTTTGATTGCTCCCAGCAAACTTTGTCAGTCGCCGTGTGCAGAGATTTCTAGGAGACACAGTTGTTTCTTTCTCAGATCTTCATCCCCCACCCTCTTTTTCCTCATCCTCATCTGACCTGCTCCTTCATTTTCTATTCATTCTTCCTCATCTGCCTCCTCTTATCCTCCTCCATTTCTCGCCTTTCTTGTCTTCCTCAACTGTCCTTCATCCTCATCCATTTTGCTCTTTTTCCATTATTTCTTGTTCCTCCTCCTTCCTCCTCCACCTGTTTGACCTCCCCCTCTCCTCTTCAACCTCTTATCTGCCGTCTTCCTACTCATTCCATCTTCCTTTCCCTTTTTTGTCCTCTCCCCTCCCCTCCTCTCCTCCCTTCTGCTCCCCTGTGGACAAACAAGACTAGCTAAAAGTTTCACTCCTCCTACTCCTCTTCTGTCTCCTCCTCCTATGGGACTCTCCAAAAGTGTGACAGTGCACCAGCTCCTTCTTCCTCCTCCTCCTCCTCCTCGCCACGTCCCCTGCTGTACTGTTTAATCCCGTCACACACCATGTCTTCTCCTGTCTCCCCCTCCGTCTTCTTTCTCCTTCCATCTGCTCATCTCTTCCTTGACACAGTGCAGAAGTTTCTCCCCTCCGCTCCTCCCCTTGTCTTTACATGTTGACAGTTTGCAAAGATACCTCCCCTCCCTTCTTACTCTTCCCTCGTCTTCCTCTGCCTCCTCTGATGGACCCTGAATCCATCAACATTGACAGGGTGTTAAAATCCTCTCCTCTCTTTACCCTTTCTCTCCTTCAGTCCTTCATCCTCTCCCCTCCTCTCCCTGTCTCCCTGTCGTCCTCCATCACTTCTGTGGAACTAGGGACTCTATCAGAGCATGACAAGGTGTGAAAGCCGGCATGCACGCTGCACACACTGCCTCTTGTCAGCACACACTGACCCATGTTTCATCCAGACAAACGCAGACACACTAAACTAATGAAATTTTAAAAAAGTCAATACTTCATCAAAAATGTATCAGTTTTTCATTGTGTGCCAAACGAGCGCTATGCTGTGATTATTTCAAGGCATCAAAGAAAAATGATCAGGCTTTGCCTTTTTAGATTGTGTTTCGTCTGTTCTGTTTATAAGTCGGCACGGCAGCGTTTAATGTGGAGGGCATTCGTTAAGTGCCACAGGTAGCTGAGAGAAGGACGAAAAAGGAGAGTTCAAAGAGAAGTTCAACCCTCCTCTCTCACCTCTGAACACCCAATCACTGCGTGAAGAGGGTTGTTTCAGAAAGTTATAGAAATGGTTGGACAGGTGTGGGGGCAGAGGGTTTCCGAAGCCATGGACGAAAAGAGACAAGCAAGACGGTCGTAGAGGAGACTGAAACCTGGCAGCACTGAAACAGCACTGAAACCTGCAGTGAACGAGGTGGGGCAGAAAGTCAGAGGTGTGGCTGATATTCAAAGGAAATGGTCTGAACTTAAACCAGAAGTGAAAGTAGTCTGCGATTTCGTCACACCTTTAATTGCTAATTCTGATCACATCGATCATAAAGCTCGTGCAAAGTTCACCACAAATCTCGACTTTGCAGAGAGATACAGTAACATCATTTCCACGTCAAAGTAAGGGTTGTAAATAACTAGATATACGTGGTTTTCTGCTTCACTCATAGTTAAAATCAAAGTTGCTTCAAAGTCCACTGACTCTTTAATCATTGACTCTAATCTAACTGTTGCAAGCAGCCCCTTTCAGACCAGAATATCTGACATTTGTCTGAAGTTCCTCACGTAGAAAGTCATTGAAGCCTCTCTGCTGCTGCTGCTGCCGCATGGCTTGCTTTGTTTTGACTTGACTTGATCAGGGACGAGACTAAAAAGACACAGAACAAGCCTCCGCCGTGTAAATGTCCTCAAAGTGGAGGAACGAAGCCTCTCTGGAGATGTTTAACCACAAAGAATCACAGAAGTCGCTCACTTTTGTTAAAGCAACAGAACGTTGTTTTGTTGCAACAAGTTAAACCACAAATTTACATTTCTATGTGCTGTAATCCTTGTTTATACCAATAGCTTGTTTGCATATGATGTCACGTTACTCTTTTGTTGCGGCGCGAACTGCAGAAGGAGGGCAGGAAGAGATTTACTGCATTGGAAACATGATAATACACACTGAAAATGCCTGTTTTGCTTTGTTTACAGTTACTCAAATCTATGAAACCGAGAAACCAAAAGGAGTTTTTATCGAGTACCAAAGGTTGTTGTTGGCATGGGTGAAAAATGCAAGAAATTGAGCAAAAAATGCCAGAAAATATGTCTTGTTGACCATCTGCGGTAATTTCATCCAAACTAGCACAGCAAGAAGTTTCCTCCATTTCAGTTTTCACTTCCTGCCCTCCATCTGGATTTAAAGTCACACAACCTGTACGAGAAGTTTTAACAGTACATGCTTTATCACACTCCACATTCAGACAGGAGAAACATGAACAAGTGGGGAAAGACTGACAAGGCAATCACTACTGATTTAGTGATGTGACGTCAAGATTTGCACTTATCAGGATTAGGACCAGTATGTCCATACAAAGGAGGCATAGACTGGAAGACTGATGAAAACAATGATCAGCTGGCGTTGGCAGCAGGCAAAGAGAAGTGCTCTTTATGTTAAAAGGAACTCCTGACATTACTAATGGGAGCAAGATGCTACCAACTGTGCCCACATGAGCTAATTTGTTCACAGCGAAAATACCAAGGCAGCAGCGTTAATTTGACAGCTACATTTGCGAGCTTGCAAACTGAATAAGTCATATGCTCTTTGTTGGTTTGCTCTGGCAGCGCGGCGAAGCTCATTTGAATTGAAGCTATATCAGGAAAGAAGGAATTAGAGAGAGAGGAAGAATACACATTGTGGGTTTTAATACTGCCAGGCAGTGACAAAGAGGATGAGACGACAGAAGGTACCTCAAAAGGAAAATAAAGATTAAGAAAGAAGGAGAAAGGGTTAGAGACAGTTATGTAACAAAGAGACAGATATTTTGGGATGGAGGAGAAGTAGATTATGTCCTTCTCGTATCATTTGTCCGCCTTTTTAAAGATACAGTATACGCAAGACGGTGTATTTCCAAAAAGTAGAAAAAAAATGGTTCAATTAATCTTTTAATGCTGAATTCCCGGTTTCACCTCTGTATCTGCGTACGTGCTGCGGCTGTAAAGCACCTTCGGTTGTGTTTAATGGAATTGAGCCGCAAAGGAGCAGAGAGAAGGACAACAGAGGGGAAAAATCAAAATGATAAATGGTGCAGACAGCAGCCCTGACAGGAAGCAGCATCTTAGCCTGCAACATTCAACCTCCGTCAGGTCCGTTCACACACACACACACACACACACACACACACACACACACACACAGAGGGAGGGTAGCTAACGAGGAGACTGCATGGTCACGTTCAGCCCACATGAGGCTTAGTGTAGGCCGTTAATTGAGTTCATTAAATCACCATTATTTAGTGTGTGATAGTGTGTGTTTGTGCATGTTTGTGTGTGTGAATTAAATTCATTGTGAAGTTAAAAGGGAACCAGGGAGGGGATGTGAGATCTGTTTCTCACTGTGCAGGTTAGATGATGTTTTTAAAGTGAAAAATTAACACATTTTAAGAACTGAAAATTAAGAGCAGTCTGTGTGTAATATGTAAAATAAAGAACATACAGGTTATTAATGGCTTTTGAATGTCGCTGTGACTCCGATCAGCCTGTATTATTGACGTGATTGCTTCCTGTCTGTAATCTTACGGCTGATTTGCTCACTGTCAGATCAGGCGGCCTCTTTAAAAGCTCCACCATGCTGTAACCTTTGCATCAATGCACCGTTCAGGAGGACGTTCATGGAGTTATTTTGCTTGATCGTCATTTAAAGAGAAGCTCGATCGTTAGCGCAGAGCAGCTTGAGCGTAACATGCATCTGTTTTTGAGACTAAATGTTGAGGAAAGTGAACGCAGCACATTCTTCAGCCAAACTGTGCCTCCTGCTCATGATGGAGTCCTGAAGTTTGATGAAAGCGCTCCTGTCAGAAATCTGCATGCATGTCTTTGAGTCTGAGCTCCGTGCTGTAGCTCAAGTGAGGGGAACAAATGACCAATGAGCTGATGCAGACCCACAATGCACTGCAGCATAATGGAAGGCGAAAGCATGGCTAACTGTTCCCCTGTGGAAAATTTGATCATGGCCTTTCTCTCTCTCTCTCTCTCTCTCTCTCTCTCTCTCTCTCTCTCTCTCTCTCTCTCTCTCTCTCTTTGATCCCAGTAGTGAGTTCAGGCTCTACAGTGAATCTCAATTACTGACACACACCATAAAGAAAAAGGGGAAAAAAAGAAAAAGGAAATGAGAGGCGGTCAGTCGTGTGTGAGAAACCGAGAGACGGATAATGAGACGATAGAGACGCTGGAAATACATTTTCATTCAGAAATGCTCCTGTAACCGCTGAATAACGTAAACCTGATTGGATGAGTTGAAACCACAGAAACGAGATGTTGATTTAACACAAAGGTGGAGAGGTGGTAGATACAGATGATTTCGTCTTTCAACCACGTAGTTTTGTATCACTGCTGTGATTCACCCCAAACCAGGTCTCTTAGATGCTGATGATTTGATTTTTCTGTATTTAATAAAGAGCTTTGTGTATCTCAGCACTGAACTCCAGTTTTAAAGGATTCAGTGACCAGATGAACGCTGCCATCGCACATTAACACGTATAACTCTCACACTGTTGATACTTTCTGACAAAGTAAAAGGGGAGTTCTTGCATATTTTATAGGGTATTACCTCACTTTTCATCTGTGCTGTTCATTTTCACTTTATGACCAATAATTCCCCAATACCAAAACTTAACCGGCCCGCTCTCTATGTTTTTATCTGTCTTGTTATTTCATTGTTTGTTTTAATGTACAGTCTGTGCTCAGGCCTCCCTGAAAGCAGAGCTGACAGTAAGCATCTTCTAACACTGCTCTTGGCTGCTGTGTTTTCAGAGGAACAGCAGAAGGAGGAGGAGGAGGAAGAGGAGCCTCTGGCGGGAAAAGATGAGGAGGAGCGGCGCATTGCTGAGATGGGCCGTCCCATGCTGGGAGACCACGTCAAGCTGGAGGTCATCATAGAGGAATCGTACGAGTTCAAGGTGAGGCAGGGGAGTGCGTTTGTGGTCAGATGAAGGCGAATTCATGCTTCTCCTAAGCTCATGCATACTAGATGCTATCAAAAGACAATAGACACACACTTATGCACACACAAACAACACAAAACCACCTCCGTGACATATAGCCACACACTCGCACAACCTTTCAATGCATACAGGAAATAATTATGCAATCATTATGTGTGCATCCTCTCCTCCTTTCGTCGCTCTCCGTCTCCCACGCAGACTCTTAAGACAAGCGTGGATGTAATTACCATCCATGTTACATTTTTTATATAGATATATGTGTGTGTATGTGTGTGTGAGTGTGTGTGTGTGCCTGTACGTACTAATGCATGTTCTTTGCTGCCGCTCCACCTACACGCTCACTCTAGACAGACAGTTAATAACACACAGTAATAGCTCACCACTTGACAGGATGCTATACTTTGTCAAGTTGTTTTGGACATTCAGTTGTGCGTGCGTGTGTGTGTGTGTGTGTGTGTGTGTGTGTGTGTGTGTGTGCGATTGTGGGCATGGATCTGGATCCTATAGTTATCTGAAGTGCTTTCCTTCGGCATAGAGCGGAGAACTGCGGGAGAGTGTCTGACATAACAGATTGAAGGAGAACAAAAGAAGAGATGCATTAACAGAAAGTTTGGACGCTGAAAGTTTCCTTTGAAATCTGAGTGAATTTCATTCAAACAGAGAAACCGCTAAACGAACGAAAAGCATCGTTAACAAAGAGCATTTCACTCAGATTTTATGGCTGGGCCTGTTTTTGCAGCACCTGCTTATTTGTTTTTGAAAGCAAACAAAGGGAGTACAAGGACTTGAGCTGCAGCTAACTATGTACAGACAGACTGTGTGTGTTTGTGTGTGTGTGTGTGTGTGTGTGTGTGTGTGTGTCTGACTTATCTCAGATCTCACAGGGGACTCTGGTGGGACTTCGGGGTTTCTGAAGTAGAGTTTTGAAGGAAAGGAGCACAGTGTCGCATCTTCATGGAGCTCAGGGCGAACTCTCATCCATCGCCTGTGAAATTCACTTCACGTTCAGTCCGAGCACACCTTTAGCCCTGAAGCTCATGTTCTGGCATCACGTAAGACAGAAGCACAAACACAGAGGAGATAATCACGAGTCCAGAAATAGAGGGAAAAATGCTGCTGTTCATCTGACAGCAGAAAGACATTTTTGTACTTTCCAAGAGTCTTAAATGAGCTGATTTTTATGCATACCCCGCATTGCTTTGATTATTATTCCATGAATGCGTTTGAATTTGCAGTATTATATACATAAACCCTGCTTAACGCTGCGTTAGAACGTGTTTTAATTAATTCCTCATCATCATCAAATGTTTTTCAAGAGAAAAGAGATGTAAGTGAGAGAGAGAGTCAGGATGGAGAGAGAGAGAAAAAGGGATTTATCGTAGTGCAATGAATTATGGGTCAGCATCAGGTCGATGGTCATTCGTTGCCCTCAGCTTGGTCACCACTGCCGGTGACATTCACCCACTCTAAGAGATTCACATGTGTGTGCTTCGGCGGAGACACGTGCACACGGATACATAAGCACATATGTATTTCACACCCGTCCAGCTGAGCTTGAAGTAATGATCTGAGGGAGGAAAAGAGACGGAGAGCAAGGGAGGTAAAACTAACAGCATTACACAGAATGACAAAGACGGTATTACAAAAACCGCGCCGAGTACGGTTGAGTAAACACTCCACATACAATAGGAGGAGTAAAGCTGGCTGTGTGTGTGCGTGTGTGTGTGCATATTTGTGTCCACAGCAGCAGCGAGGCACTATTTACACCCCTAAGATCCATTCAGCACAATTAGCATCCCAGTTTTCCTCTGAAGTGGAGAGAAAAAGAGAGAGCAATCCCTACCGCTGGGCTAATTAGTGTGTGTGTGTGTGTGTGTGTGTGTGTGTGTGTGTGTGTGTGTGTGTGTGTGTGTGTGTGTGTGTGTGTCTGTGTGTGTGTGTGTGTGCATATACTCGTGGGTGTTTGCGTGTTATCTCAGTCATACTTTCTTCCTTTTGAAGAGAACAACAAAGACATACAAATGCTAGGAATGAAGGAGACAAGGAGGGAGGAAGGAGGAATGAAGCAAAGACCCCTCAACACCTAAACCCCTAAACCTCACCCCCCAACAAGCATACTGTACATTGTTCAAACCCACAGAACTTTATTTTAGGTTCTGGCAGACCTCCAAGAGTTTCTTCAATGTCCCAAATATGTCAGGCTGAATTTGTGGGAAATGTCATATTAAATTACAATATTTCCATTTGATTGAATGGTGCAGTCGTAAAAAGCACGAGGAGTTTGAATATTTCACTCAGTGCACATCATGTATCTTCAGTAAGGAGCTGGTGCAGAGTAAAGATGTGCCACTGAGTGGAAAAGGTTTATTTTCAACCTTTTTTCTTAAGTGGGAAAACTGTATGTGAAGGAGAGAGATGGTCATATAACCACAGCGAGGTAAAGATGACCATGTGGCTATGTCTCTGTTAGGTCATGTAAGGAAGTAGTTTTTCTCAAAGTTAAGCCAACATTTCCCATAAATTCGACATTTTTCTGCTCATTGAAAGGAATCGACATGCTGCAGCTGACTCCCATTTGTGCATCACTCCTTTCAGCATCTTCTGTCACCAGAAACTCTGAAAACGTTTGTGTTTTCTCTGAAAGGACAGTGCCAGTTTCCTGTTGTCTGGCGCCGAACAAATGGCGAAAAGCCAGCACTCGCAGAACGACCGATTTTATGAAATGAATGCTTGAAGTGAGCGGCCTGGCGTCTCCCGTCTAACCATTATCGTTCGTCTGTCCTTTGACAGAACACGGTGGACAAGCTGATCAAGAAAACCAACCTGGCTCTGCTGGTGGGAACCAACAGCTGGAGAGACCAGTTCATAGAAGCCATCACTGTGAGCGCAGGTAAGGCCCGTCTTTATCGGAGTAATACTTCAGGTTAGTAAAACTTTTACTGAGTCGACTGAGGTTGGTTTGAAGAAGCAGATGTGTGTTTTAGTATGAGACGTATAAATTCCTTTTAGCATGAACAGCTGCAGTTTTACAGTCCTCTGCTCCGTGCGATCAGTGCGACCAAAACTATGAGAAATCTCATGTGCGCATGAGTGCTTCGCTAGTTTAATGATGCCGATTGCTTCAAATAATGGCTGCCTTTGTGCAAAATGAAGAGGGGTGATTTCATGATCCCATGGAGTCAAGTGTGTGACTCGTGTGTGTGTGTGTTAGTGTGAGTTTTGGAATCTCAATGGTTGCTGGAAAGTGGACCATCGATTTGCGGGTTTGGACGTACAAACACTGACCAGATGGGAGATTATGTTGAGAGCAATTGTGGGAGCGATTGTGTGTGTTTCAGCCTCCACAATGACAGAAGAGCGCGGATGTGTGTACGTGTGTGTGTGTTCGTGTATGTGGGCTAGAGAGGGGTAGAGAAAGAGGGGAATATTTAACACTCATCTCTTGTCACTGTCAAGATCTGCTTGAAGCCACAGTGATGTTCGTGTGCCATGTAGAGGGAGAAAGAGGGCATACATGTGAGAGATAAGGGAGCCTGGTGTGACCACGGATTATGCAGAGAAGAGAATGGAATAAAAGGAGGGCGGCACGGTGGTTCGAAGAAGTTTGCTGGTTCGATCCCCGGGCGGGATTTCTGTGTGAAGTTTGCATGTTCTTCCCGTGCATGCGTGGGTTCTCCCCGGGTACCCCCACAGACCAAAAACATGCTTGGTGACTCTAAATTGCCCCTAGGTGTGAATGTGAGTGTGAATGGTTGTCTGTCTTTGCATGTTGCCCTGCAATCGGCTGGCGACCAGTTCAGGGTGTACCCTGCCTCTCGCCCATTGGGATAGGCTCCAGCCCCCCGCAACCCCGAAAGGGATAGGCGGTATAGAAGATGGATGGATGGATGGATGGATGGAATAAAAGGACGCACGTATGAAGGCCAAGTCTGAGTCGACTATGAAGAAGAGAACAAGAGAGAATTCATGCCAGAAGTAAACTGGTTAGAGACAAGAGATTAAAAAAAAGGAAGGGAGAGAAAACTGGTCGTCGAAACAGAAAATAGAAAAATGCTGCCTCTCTCTCTTTTCTCTGTCTCGCTGCAGAATCTTCACAGTTCATTGGTCAGTAGTGGCGACTTGCCCTCTGGAGGCAGCATAACATTACTGCAGCTCATTAATGGACAAAGACAGAGGAAACAGAAAGCAACCTGGCCCAGCAGTGATGAGCTGTCAGTCTCTCTCTCACTCTGGATGTGGTGTCAACTTCCTGTTCATTCCACGCTCCGACTTCCTCTGTGCAGTTTGCCTGCACAAGAGCTCGAGGCAAAGCGTTCAGAACGGCAGATGTAAAGCTTTTATAACCACTGCTGTCGCTCACCTTGGTTTGAGTTAATAACTTTAACAAATAGCTCAGAGAGATATGAGAAGATTCCACTCTTACGTCTGAGCTGTAATACAGCTACAGCCAGCAGTCAGTTAGTTTAGCTTAGCATAAAGGCTGGAAACAGGGGCGAACAGCCAGCCCGGCTCTGTCTGAAGATCCACCTACCTGCATGGCTGGGAGCTATAACTTCCTGAAGTCTTGTCATCAGCTTCTCAAAGCCAAGAAACCGAATCGCACATAACCTGCTGCAACACAACAATTTATTGTTCTTACACATAGGTGTCTGCACAGATTCAACAAAGGAGATAACAACGTGTTAATCAGTGGGCTTTCGGAGCTGCTGGTGGGTGGATGTTGTTGCCTTGGACAGAGCAAGGCTAGCTGTTTCCTCCTCCTTGTTTCCTCTTTAATGCTAAGCTAAGCTAACGGCCTGTGGCCTTTTATTTCCCAGACAAATGTTAAAGTAGATCAATCTTCTCATATAACTCTCTGTTATGTAATTAAGCTGTAAATTTAATTTAAATTTTATTTTAGGTTTGTGTACTCACCCCCTTTACTCACCCCCTTTCCTTTGGATAATTTTCCTATCTGCTGCAGTTGCACATGGGACAGTTGTTGTGTAACAGGGATTCTGTTTGGAGCTCCGAGAGAGCAAAAATGAGTGTTTGTTGACTCTGATTAATAATTATTAAGAACCAGTGTTGCTTCTGTATTTCCCACCGCTCAGGCTAACTGAGAACATCAAGAAATCAAGATTACACTTTGATGAACTGCATACAGGTAGAATAAAGATTAGAGAGGAGCAAATTACTGCTAAAATTATCGCTGTGGAAGTGGACTTCGACAAAGAAATCACCCAAATTGCTGCTGCTGCTGTCTTTGAAACTGGGTTTCTGTTAGAGCATTGTTCATCTATAGCCATCTCAATCACTTTTGTGCCTTGAAATAACTTGATCCTGTGTGTGTGTGCGTGTGTGTGTGCATGTGTGTGGGTGTGTATTTGTTTGTGCTTTAGTTAGCCAGCCTGTCAGCCAGCCTTTGTTGGCGAGCTGATGCCATTAATGAAAAGGCCTGTCTTCGCTCTTATCTGGGATTAGCTTGTCTAGGCTGACAGAGTGCTGTGTGTGTGTGTGTGTGTGTGTGTGTGTGTGTGTGTGTGTGTGTGTGTGTGTGTGTGTGTGTGTGTGTGTGTGTGTGTGTGTGTGTGTGTGTGTGTGTTCAAAAAAGATGTAAAACAGCAGTGAGTGCAACTGCCACTAAAGAACAGGACACACACGCATACAGTACAACTTCATTAATTTGCACTCACACAATGATTGAGTCTTCCAGGATTTCACCACGATTCAAATATGCCTGCACACACACACACACACACACACACACACACACAGAGTTGAGCCAAATAAGATGCAAAACCAGATCAAACTGGAGGGTGAATGGTTTTTCACTGCCTTTTAACATTAAGCTGACTGGATTTGGGGAGTTCAAAGTGCTTGAGAGGTGACTGGATGCTTGCAGATCAAACCTGCAGCTGATTGGGTCGACAGGCATCCAGCTGCGACACAATTGATTAGGTTAGAAAGACATTCCTGGCAGTCGCTCTGTTCTCTCTGTTTACGGAGAAGGAGCAGAGAGAGAGCACAATAAAGCCGCTGGTCCGCACACAAATGCAGTTTTAGATCACTGAAAACTGACCTTTTTGGAAAACTTGGACGTGTAAGACAGGAAAAGCAGAGTTTTTGACTTTTTAGTGTGTGTGCTGTTATCTCCTTTGTTGACATGAGGCAACTTTGTGCAATGACAGACGTGGCCAGGTGCCAACCTTGCTACCTGGACTTTTTACATGTTTCCATATAAATGTGCTGTTACTCATCGATTGTATTTGGCAACAGAGGCATCAGAATACAGAGATCTATGCTATAATCCAACAATCTCACGGCACATTGCTCGCCACCAAGGTCGCCGGCTTTGGATGAGACCATGTCAGAACTTTAGCTGCAGGTAGCCTATTGGTAATGGCTTTTTCGGGCTTCTGATTGGCCAGCATTGGAGCTTTAGCATTGGGGTTATATTGCCATCTGTTTCTTTGGCAGTGCTTCAATTATAGCTTTCAAATGCAGTTTCTTGTATACCATGAAAATGTACACTAATAGTACACAGTGTGTAGTATTAACAACATGTAGAGCTGGAAGTTTGGTTGGAGGTATGGGAAGCAGGGATCGATCTGTGATCATTACCACCATCTCCAACTCCCAGCATGTTTGTCAGTGTTTATTTGAAGCCAGAAGGGGTAATTTTTGTAAGAGAAATGTGCTTTTCTCATTAAAAAGACTGAATGTTTGGAGCTGTTTGATGCTCAGATTGAGATGTTTCCTAGTGTCTTTTTGCTGGTATGTAAACCCAAGAGTAGCTGAAATGACAGTTCAATTATGGTTAGCTTAAGTAGGGATTGTGGTCAGATTGCAGACTAAGCCTTGCTCAATGTACAGTATAACTCACCATGACTTATGCCATCTCATCTTTGCTGATTAAACTGTAATCAGCGAAGATGAAGGCGCATTAAATGACTTTAGTTGGGTTTATCCTTCACTATAGTTCCAACACTACCACACTACGCAGTCCTTTTCACCTCCTTTTCTCTTTTTCACTTTGCCCCATTTACTGTCTCCCGCACTCTGCCTCCATACACCACCCACTTAAATACCAAACATAGGAGGAAGGTCAAAGATTAATTTTCTCTCCTGTGGAATGCAAATGTGTTGAGTCCATGACGGAGGAAATGGAGGGGTATGTGACATAAGGCCAGGCCAGGGTCAGCTCCTCTGGTTGTGGGTCTGGTTGTTTCGCCTACATGGATGGATGGATTGACTGATTGGTGGATGGATGAATAGGATGGGTGATGGAGATAAGAGAAGAAGAAGGTTGGAGGGAGAGGATTGACTTAATTTTCTGGTCTGATAACAAAACACCCCAACAGTAATTTGGTAAGGACGGAAGGAAAGAGGGAAAGAAGGCGACTTAACACCCATTTAGACCTTCTTTTTAATGGATAATTTAAATTTGCTGAATGGCCCCAATTACTCCTGTTATTGTTTGGAAGGTGGGAAAAGAAAATGCTGTTGAATAAAGCAAAGAAGAACAGAATATACCAATGATCTCCAGAAACAGCTGTTTCAGGAGGTCTTTTGCTGATGTTGTGGACCGGCCAGGTGTACTGAACACACACTCTTCACAAACTGAGCAAACATGTAGCCACACACTTATAGAATAAGCCCAAATGGAGACACGCTGTAACTTGGCGGCTCATCCCTTCAAACACACCCCGCTGGTTCATGGGTTTGAACAAGTCCAGAGCGGCTGTCCTTGATACAGTGGTGGATTTAATACACACTGATAAGCCAGCTTTGTCTAATCTCATCTCTTTTTCTCTCTCTCTCCCTCCCTCCCTCTTTCTGGCTTTTATTCTCCCCCTCTCTCATCCTGCAGAACTCTTTCTTATCTCCTCTCAAACGTATTAGATTAGAATCGAGATTAAAATCCCTTTAAAGGAGCCTTAAATATTCCCTCAGCTTGACTGACGACATTTAGAATTTCTCATTGTCTCGATCATCCTCAGCCTCCGTCTCAAGTGTCAGATCAGGATCTCGGTGTGCTGACGCCCTCCAGAAATGATTTTGGCCTCATATGGCAGAAAATCTGTTGTTGCTTATCAGTTTATCTGTTCAATTAGGAGAGGGCTGCAGATTTGGAACAGCTTTTCTGCTAAGATTGCAGCCATGAAACGGCCTTTAAAATCTGCCAAGCTTTAGCAGGCGGGTCACACATCATGACACCAATTTGGCACTTACACATACTGTATGTACGCACACACATGCACACAAAAAGCTGCCGAGACCATGACATTCATCTCAAAGCAAGAAACCTGCATTTAGCCAGCCATTAAAGCCCTCTGAAATGTCAGTGTGCTGGTGTTGTGTGTGTGTACGCTGACCTGTTTTCCCTTGTGTGTATTTTTCTGTTTGTTACGTGGCTAATGGAGAATTCTCCCAAGATAAGCTAACACATAGAGACAAGGAGAGATTATGTGTGTGTGCAGTTCTGAAGTGACAAGCCTGCCAAGTTGCCATTTGTTGAGCAGCGTGATAGTTTTGAATCCTTAATGCATTTGTTATCACTTAAGTGTTATTCTTGAAGAGTGTGAAGGGTCTGTTTTTATCGTAGGCAGTGTTTTCACTTATATGCACCTTGCAGAATAATGCTGTGTGTCGACAGAGTTATTGGTTGCTGCTTGTTCCTCCTACTGTCCCTTCCTAAAGTGAATATAAAAGACGAGAGAAAGCGGTCTTTGTTGTGTCTAGAAATGCATCAGCTGAAGCTAGTCTGAGTTAGCAGTCTAAGTTAGCCAAATCAACATTGTCAGAATCAGACTGCACGATATGCAGTATTTGTCCTCTGAGATGGTCAGTGTGTCACATGAGGTGATCATAGTCATATATTTTTGCAATGACTTGCTGCACCTCGACCAATCATGCTGTCTTTCACTGATGTGCACAGGCAGGGCCGTCGCGGGGGGGTGCGAAGCCCTGTGCAAACTTGAAATGCGAGGCCCTGCTCTTTGACATGGATGCATAATCCCGCTGCAATACATTTTTATCAAGTAGAATAATACAGCATAATCATACACACAGTCTCAGCTATGACTTTTTGCTATTTATTTCAAAGGTGGGGAATCAACTGTGCAACAAGTGGCTTAACATCAAGTCAGCTCAGTCACTTTATTTTTGGCATCTTGACATTTTAAAGAAGTAGGTTAGGACACTTTTCATTCATAATATACGTTCATTTACAACTTTACACGACATATTTACTGCACTGTAACTAACAAATCAGACGGACTCACCGTGCACAAACTGATCGTGTCAGAGTCACTTTCCTTGCCTTCTTGGCCGTAAACTCAGCAATAAGATCTTTATAATCCAGTTTGGATGTAATGTCCTTTTCAACTGATAGCACGGCAGGCCCGCACAGTCTGTCCTGTGACATGGAGGTGCGTAAATAGTTTTTAAGTACTTTCAACTTTGAAAAGCTTCGCTCGCCTGATGCCACCGTTACTGGAAAAGTCAATAGGGTCCTGAGGGAAATCTCACAGTTAGGGAAAGTTTCTTCAATCCCTTTGAGGTATCGAAGTGTTTTAAATGCTGTAGTTGTTCCCTTTGGGATTATGTCTCGAAGTATCTTCATCTCCACCAAGAGGTCCGGTGCATCCTGAGATTCGGACGTGCTCAGACGTGCTTCAGTGAGGCGTAATGACATAGCAACAATGAAAAACCTGCTTAATTTGTTGGATTTGTTTTTTTAATTATTTGTTTGTTTTAATGTGACCTTGACAGAGACAGACAAAATCACACATAACTAATGTATTTAATTTTTTTAAAAAAAGCAGGATTGCAGGCACGAGGCCCCCTAGTGGTGCGAGGCCTTGCACAATTCGCACAGTCCATGCAACGGCTCTGTGCACAAGCAATCAGGAAGAAGGTGCAAGGAGCCGACTTCTTAGCAGGACTTCGCAGCGCCAACAACAGATGTTTTACACTAATGTTTTTATGTCATTGTCACTTACATTTTTCCCTCCTAGTCAGCAGAAAGGTGGTGAGTGTGTGGGCTTACATTATTGTGCAGGTCTGATTAAATGTGTTCACAGTCATGCTTCCGTGGGTCCACGCCACAGAAGACGGCGAACCAGGCGAGTGAAGTGGAAGTGTTTTTGTCAGGATGTCAAGAAGCGACACAGATGCCGTATCAGTTTTCCTCCACTCATATTCTTTTTCAACACTCCATCAAGTTGGCCATCAGCAGGCTGATATTTTGTTGTCTGATCCTGGTATTAGAGAGGAGGACCATGGCAGATGGTTGGGTTAACAAAATATGCAACTTCAATACAGAAGACAGCTGTCCACAACCCCTCTCCCACCAACTGTCAACTGTTTCTTTCTCTAAACAATAACCAAGATCTTTCCCGAGCACGTCGTGGTCGTTTTGGAGACCAGTGCAACAACAGCACGGAAAAAATAAATGACATAAACATGTCTCATTAGACGTTCACAAAACGTGATCGAACAATATTCTTGTTGAAGTAGACTGTTCAACATGTTTGAATAAGAGCACAGAAACAAACAAAGAGACAACAAGATGGAGAAAAAAATCAATGAAAAGGAAATTGTGGGAAGAGAGGGATTGTTAGGATAGAGAGTGAGGCAGAAGAGTGAAAGAAAGAGAGAGAGAGATTGATCTGCAAGCACTCCACACTCCACTGCTCTCTAATTACAAAGTCCATACCACGCTGTTCATCACCTGCTGCTCTATGTGTGTGTTATTTATGTCCACACCTGAGGGAAGTGTACGTAGGCAGACGGTATCACCTGAACATACAGAAGACATTCTGTAGACTGACCACACCTTCTGGTCACTATTACTGTGCCTTCTGTGGTATTATATTTCTTTAAAGGATAAGGTTGGCATCCCATCCATCCATGTTTGGCCACTTATGACAACAGGATAAGAAAGATAGTCCAGACCTCCCTCTCCCCATGCATTCCCAAGCTAGATGAGATACATAATCTCTCCTACCAGCTGGCCGTGCCTGAAAACTTCCAAAAGAAGGTGCCCAGAAGGCATCCGGAGACATCAGATGCCCCAGCCATTTCAACTCGCTTCTCTTGGCCACTCTGATCTCCGTCTGGATGCCTGAGCTCCTAACTCTGTCTCTGCCCCCTCCTGGAGCTAGAACTGGGAGGAAAACTCACCAGCGAGCACCTGATGGCAAGCCTTTACCCGCAGGCCCAGTCAGGCACAGCCTCACACCTGTGGACCCACCAGCAGCTGGGATAGGCACTGGGGTCAGGTGCAATGTGAGCAGGCACAGGTGGGACGTCGGCATTATTCTTCGTTTTTCTAATTGCTAATTGCTAAATCAACTTTTGTGATTGGCTTTTATTGTTTTTGATTCACACCAGAGAGACCAGCGACCTCTTTTTGACCAAAACCTTTTCTCGCTCTGCAACAGTTGTTCAGTAACGCTCATTGTGCTGCAGTTCACGTCACCACCTGTCTGTCCCTGCCGTGCACACACTGTAATTTGCATCCTTTAGACAGTGAATGACAATGAATGGCTGACTCACTCAGTGACTGATTATTTAATTGATCTGTTGACTGACTGACTGATTGGCTTGTCAAAAGACAGGCTGACTGGCTCATTCACTGATGGACTGTGTGTGACAACAGCTCTTAGAAAACGCCTGACAGAGCAGAGATAAAGCAAATTCAGATTTATTTTCAAGGATGTTATGCAAGTTTCAGTCCTTGCTGCACAGTGACGCTGCTGGCTCGTCTGCACTTCAAAGGCTTTAATAATTAGGATATATTAATGATTATATTTCATGCTGTAGTATGTGTGTGTGTGCGCACATGTATTATTACTTATGTTATGGGGACATAAATCTGTTATCACAGTCACATTGTGGGGACTCGCCTTTCTTATGTGGACAAAATGATCCAATTTTAGGGCAAAGACGAAATGAATGTAAGTCATGCTGCGCTGGAAGACACTGACTGTTTGCCTGGTCAAATAAATGTAGACTCATCTGGAGAAACTGGTTAAAATTTACATTCACTGCACAGCAGAGAGAATATTTTTTCACACTGACAGCACAGACGAGGCTTTGAGGATCATGGACATGTCTTCTTAAATGAAAGGTTTGTTATAAGATCTGCTGGGTTCTTAAAATGTGACTTCTTTTTAGTTTTGACAGCTATGGCGTCTTATTCCTGAGATTCGAATGCAATCGTCAGTGTCAAAAAATAACGAGAGGCAAAAACTGCGGTTACGTTTGAAGATGCACGGATGACTGACAGGCTGTCTTTATCTACTGTATGTGTGTGTGTGATATTTCCCACAGTGCACTGGGGGTGTTTTAGCTTTTGGGATTCAGAGTCTGTGCATGTATCCCATTTATGTCTGTGTGTCTTTTGGTCCCCTGGGCTTAGACCATATCACTTCAAGCACCCAGACACACTCATGTACACACACCTCGCTTGGCTAGCAGCATGTAGAGATGAGCTGCAGTCCACATCTGCTCTGGCCTATGAGAACTCAGTGTCTGGGCATGCTCAGTGAGCAGCAAGAGATAACACATCCAACACATCTGGAGGGCAGGAGAGAGAGAATATTGACATGTGTGCACGTTTCAGATTAGGTATTACTTAAGTACATTAGAATGCTAATGATTCTCAATGGAAAAGCCTGAGTGAGCAGCTTCCAGATTAGGATGAGATGAGATGTGTCATTTTATTTTAGCTATTGATGCTTGGGACATTTTTATTTTATTTCCTTTACTTTCATTGACTTGACATTGAATAAAGGAAGATTTCATGCACACAAACGCAGAGAAAATGGAGTGAGGAGGCTGTCGGTGGCATTTAGAGAGCGACAGAAGGCTGCGGAGGGATGAGGGAGGTTTAGAGAGAAGAAGCGAGAGTGCGACGGAGAATATTCAATTATATAAAGGCTCTATCAGCAAAATGTGACCGAGGATGAAAAGACTGCATAAGACCGAGAGGGAGAGAAAAAGGCAGAATTACTATTGGATAACGACTTTATCAGTAAAACACCTAAGTGAGCATGGAAATAGACAAGCAGAGAAGAGAGTGTGCAAGTCAGGGATGGAAAGACGTGAAGGCTGATGGAGAAGGAGGGAAGAGGGAGCACAGAAATATGAGCCAAACAGGAGAGAAAGGCTGTGACAACCAGTCATGTTTGGTGGATGTATGTTCGATATAAAGCCGACGTCCTTCCATCACTACACAATAAGCTGATCAGTAAAACACACACGCTCAGCTGGATCTGTCTTTTAAATGAGTATATTAAAATGTTGATGCTTGCTCTCAAAGCACCTGGTTAAGGTTCAGGAAAGATCGTGGTCTTTGCTTAAGATTTAAAAAGTCAGCATTGACTTGAAGCGTGGACGCAGGACATGTTTGCATAATTAACATTTAAAAACAGAGCTATGACATTTCACTGAACTTAACCGAGCGTTTTTGTCGCCTAACCGCACATGAGGATGAAAGCCTCTGTGGTGTAAAAGTCCTGCGCTTTGCAAGCCTGCCATCCACACTGACAGGTTCCACAGGTAAACAGGTTGATTGGTAACAGGTGATAGTATCATGATTGGGTATGAAAGGGGCATCCTGGAAAGGCTCAGTGAGGATGGAGCAAGGTTCACCACTTTGTGAACACATGAATGCATAAAGGAGATTAATACATGAGCTCAGGAACACTTCATAAAGCTGATGTTTGTAAACTGATGGATGATAGCACAAAAGTTGAATATAGGAGATACAGTATCAGCTCGCAGTGAAAGACTCCATCTACAAACCTCTATTCTTCATTACTGAACAACATTACCGTTCTCCAAATGTGGCCACCCCACATTGTTATTTCCCCATGGGTGCTAGCGGGGCACCCAGGTGATTAACGCCCACACACGCAGGAGCAGAAAATTAAAAGATACAGACCAAAGAAAGAGGCCAAGACTGAGATAAAAGAGCACATCTAAACATTAGCAGAAAGAGAGAAAAATGGCCCCGCTCAGCCTTAACCGACTGTGTGGGAGGGAGAGCCGCTGAAAGTAAAAAGTGATATAACTCAGGTGGAGTCTTGTTTTATAATTCATTATCGTGTGTGTGTGTGCGTGTGTGTGTGTTCCAAACCATAATAGAGGATGAGGCCATTGCTCTCTTCACTGACCTTCTGCTGTTCATTTATAGTTGATGATTTGATTTGTTCAAAGTGCTCACCCTGAAAAGGAAGCATTTATTTTTAATTACATTAAACAAAGTGCGTGACCCCTGAGGAAACTGTTGGCCCTATCAGAGTATATTAATCCTTCTGTTAACCCATGCTAATGTGTAGTAATTGCCCCACACACAGCCTGGATGTGGTTCGTGACTCGTGTTTAATGACAAATATCAGGCTGTCTTGTAACATTACACTTACAGCAGAAGGTCAGGACTCAAAGTGTCAACAGCCGCACTTTGTGGAAGCTGCACGCCTCGCTTTGAGATCATGGTGGTTACAAGTTGAGCTGAGGACAGTGCAAGGGTTGAGTTGGCTTTCTTGCAGACGATTTGCTGCTTCATTATTACGTGCCGTGACAGTTTTCCCAAGGCTCATGCATTCATGCATTCAGTCCCAAATGGCAAATTTCAAAGAAGGTAATTTATCCATCACAGAAATAGAAGGTTGCATGCGAGAGAGTGGGTCTCAGTTTGGCTTTTCTGGTCTCTGGTTTGCATGGTTTCCAGAGCAAAATTCTCCTAAGGACCTACAAGAGCTCCAGGGGTATAAATCCATACAATTATGGAATAAGTCTAAAGGATTAAAAATGTGCATGCCAGACAAAAATATGCACAGTGTCAAAGGGTTAAAAATGTGTCTGCAGGAACTAAAAATGGCATAAAAAGATGTAAAAAATTCTAAAAAGACTATAATGCAGCTTAATATGAGACTAATGCACGGTTCATTACTAAAAAAAATAAACTAAAAGCGTTTAAAATAGACACTCCGATATATTTTTTCACTTTATTGTGTCTTAAAAAGACATTTATTGTACTTATCCTTGTTACCGTGTTAGTGTGATGCTCAAGCAGGTCACTAGGTGGCGCACAGCGTTTGGGAGGAGCGTTTACACACAAGCACAAACTCTGGATGTTGGACTCTCAAAAGTATTCCTGCATGAGAGTGTCAGTTAAAATGCATGAAATCATCTGAAGTTAGGCCTCAGGGAGCTGTGGTACCCCCCAAACTCTGGTCACTTCACCATTCAGGCTGATATCATGTGGTTGTTTTGAGCATTTGAATGCATCACCAGCTCTTAAAAGGTTAATGTATGCAGCGAGTGACTGACGCATGTGAAATCAATAAGAGATCATGGCTTTCCCTTGGATTTACCCAGTCAGCTTGTTTCATGGGAGCAGCAGGAAGCCTCGTTTATTCATTCATTAGGCTCATTTATAAATGAAGCCGAGCAACAGCCAGCGACACAAAGGAGTGTGTAAGCTGCTAATTGTGTGTGTATTCAGCAGGCATCGGAGTATAAACACACACACCTGCAAAACAGTGGGTTGGAAATGATGTCTTTATTTGAGACTTATAATCTTTCTGTCTGCTGGAGTCAAAGAGAGAAACAGTCCTGTAATCCTTTGCACTTCAGGTGTCTCCGTCAGTCATGGACACTCCTGCAAGGCTAAGACGAGTTTGTCAAATCAACCATGAAGACAGAATGTGTTGAACATCAGCTTTTAATATGAAAATCTGATTCATGTTTCTATTTAATGATTGAAAACCACATTTGATAGTCTTTAGATTTGATTACTTCCTACTGCGATCGATATGCCCTCATTCAGCTCTTCATTCACGCAGCACTACTGCTCTCATCTTTACTTTTTTGCCGTTCCTCAGAGGCAGATTTATTCTGTAAAATGGATCATTCATGAAAAGGCAGAGGAAGTCAACGATTCCTGCGAACAGCTTCATCTAAAACAGCGAATAAGAACTTAGCAAGCTTATTTCGTGGCTGTAAACAATCAGTATTCTGCTTTAAGGGAATCAAACCACGGGACGCCACTCGGCCGCCCTCCTCTTCAGCCTCTCTTTCTCTTTCCTGCAGGCGAGGACGACGACGACGAGGAGTGCGGGGAGGAGAAGCTGCCGTCGTGTTTCGACTACGTCATGCACTTCCTCACCGTCTTCTGGAAGGTTCTGTTCGCCTTCGTCCCGCCCACAGAGTACTGGAACGGCTGGGCCTGCTTCGTGGTCTCCATCTGTATGATCGGACTGCTCACCGCCGTCATTGGTACGGTGACATGTGGCGAATAAGCAAAATAAGATCAATTACAACACTTTTTAAAAGGATATTTGGTAATTAAATCCAAATAATAATATGTTTAATGGCTGGGTTTTTCACACTTTCCTGGAATTGAGTGAATAAATTAAAATCTGATATGTTTCATATAATTACAGGCGACCTGGCCTCTCATTTTGGCTGCACAGTGGGCCTCAAAGACTCGGTCACAGCAGTGGTATTTGTTGCACTGGGAACCTCTGTACCAGGTGAGTGTGTGTGTTTGTGAGCACGTTCATACTCATGTGCTATATGTTCATCTTAAGTATCCTGCTGCTGGACTTTCCAGCAGCTTTAATCAAAGACTTCTCTCCATATTTGGCTTCATAAGGCCTTTATGAGCATAAAACAACTCACTGTGCCTTGACATTTTCAATTCCTAGCTTCAGTTTTTATTACTTGGAGTTTTATTCCCCCCGTGTCTTTCCTTCAGTGTGTCTGCT
>NC_092068.1:22692500-22900000 GCF_039877785.1 Chaetodon trifascialis
CTAGGAGTCCAATAAACTCAAGTACAAAAACGACGCTGATTACACCGAAAAATACAGCGCGCACAAAACTGAGTCATACTGAAAGAAAAATAGGGTATAGGATTGTTTTTTGAGCTTGTTTCAGGAAGTCATGGACCATCACAACTATCGTAGCCCCCTCTTGTGGTAAAATGCTCACAAGGGGGGTTAAAATCCTATATTTCCCCCAGTGAGACCTATCAAAGTATTGCTGGCCATATTAAAATAACTGTAATGATATCTGCAACTGCAAAAGCCACGAAATCCACAATCAAAAATGGATCATGCGCACTCTTTCTCATGTGAAAGCAACCACTGATCAGCAGTGTGACTGTTACCGAAATGAGCTAATATGTAAACCCCCATGGCGAACACAGGTAATCTATCATTTAAATGGCTTTTTGCTCAAGTCTTGCCCTGCAACCGTTTACCTTTGCAGGCTCCTTTTAGCAGTCTGCCTTGGACCATCACTGCGAGCATACAGCAGCCAAACCTGACACCCCGCTGACCCACACTGAATATTATTCACTCTCCTTTTAGCTCTGGTTTGGCCTTCACCAGCTCTTGAGGGAAATGTCTGGCTCTTTAGCAGCTAAATGCTCCACTACGTTCACAAGCCAGTCGCTAACTGTGCCGGCCTGCCGTTTGGTGCTGGTGAAGAGGAATACAATGGGTTTATCAGGCTGAAAACAGCTGAAAATGAAAATGACGCCGAAAGATGCTAAAAAGCTGCACGAGACTAGAGAGATAATCAGACTGTTCACATTTCTTATAGACAAATAGAGCACATTTATCTCTCCACTGAAAGTCATGCTGCTCTGTGGGTGGACTGACTGAAGGCACTCTACAGGAATTTCAGAGGCCAGAAAAGTACAGATAAACTTTGGACTCTGTCAAAAGTTTTGAAAGTTACACTACTTTTGATGGGTTAGATTGCTGTTTTTTCATACCTACGCCTGCTTGACTGTCAGTAGAAAAGAGAAAGAAAGGTCAAATGTCATCATCATGGTAGCAGTGTAGACCCCACAAAATCAAACGTGGATCATACGCACTTAAACCTCAAGCATCCATCCACTCAGCGGCTGCTGCTGCAGCTCCTCTCTCGTCTTCGCTCGGACTCCACATCGTGTTTGCTCTCCTGGCAGTGGCACAGTCTGAGGGGACACACACTGAGAGTCTGTATGGCTGGTGGGCCAAGAGATCACAGAGACAAACATATGTTCACTGGCAGCCTGGAACCCTGGAGGACAGTGACTGGCAACCTTTTCACCTGCGCGCACAGACACACACACACACACACACACACACACACACACACACACACACACACACACACACACACACACACACACACACACACACACATATATATATAAACATGTATACAGTGTATACATGTGCACAAAACAAACACACATGGGCATAAAGGATGGAGGGATAAATATGCATGCACAAACACGCTCTCTGTGTCTAGTTCATGCTTAAGCACAGGTGCACATGCACGCACACACACACCACACAAACACTCAGTGCGGTCGCACGCACGCACACAAACACACACACACACACACACACACACACACACACACACACACACACACACACACACACACACACACACACACACACACACACACACACACACACACACACACAGAGCACCCAGTCCAGCAAGCAATATGTTGTATTATTCATGAGGGAGAAAATATTCAAATAATTATGAGCTTCTGCTTCTGTGCCAAACACTTTCTGTGGTTCATACTCCTACATGAGAGAGAGAGAGAGAGAGAGACAGAGAGAGAGAGAGAGAGAGAGAGAGAGAGAGAGAGACAGAGAGAGAGAGAGAGAGAGAGAGAGAGAGACAGAGAGAGAGAGAGAGAGAGAGAGAGAGAGAGAGAGAGAGAGAGAGAGAGAGAGAGAGGTCCTCCTCTGTGTTACACATCACTTTGACTGGATAAAGTTTTGGTAAAATGACATTAAAGGGCGCTGAAGTGACAGAAAAAGGAAAGTACGGAAATTCAAATGTTTTCGTTTGAGTTCTTGGCTGAAGGACTTTATATAAAGACGGAACGGGCAGCCTTTATAGAGGTAATGATACTTATAAAAGATGATCTAAATGAGAGACATTTAGTTAAAGAAGTGTTTCGAATGTTCAGGATATGAAGCAAACACAATGAAAAGAAACCCGAATGTTGTAAGGAGACTGCAGAACTCCTGTCAAGGATTGGTATGAATGTGTGCATGTACTGGTTTGTGTTTTGCAATCAGAATACAAATTAAAAAAGAAAAGAACAAAGCTGAATACACCAGGCTAGAAGAAGTAGAAAAGAAGAGAAACGTGCATCTTCATTGGACAATAACGGCACAGAAAAGGGTAAAACAGGTGATTCATCGCTCTCTGGGAGTAAATATGTTTGGCAGCAGCTCCTGCACATGAACTCTGAGAGGCTGACGCTTTCTCCACATGATTTCACCACTAAATAAAGCGCAGAACATCAGTTCAGCGCAGCCATGTGTCTCCGAGCGTCGAGGTGTCACTCAACCTCCTTCACCACCAAACCGACTAAAACAAACGGACTCTGCGGACTCTCGTCTTTGTTCTCTCCGTGTTAGCTGTCCGTCAGTTTGATTGGCAGACAAGTGTCAGAGTGAGGGAATGTCGCGGGAAGCTGGGAAGAGAGCAAAAGCCACGGCGGCAATCTCAATATTTCATCTCGACCCCTGAAGAAGGGCTCGGCGGTCTCATAGTTTAAATTCTAATCGTGTTAGGCCACAGGGGCATGTCATTTAGAAAGCCAGCCTCCGACTCGCCGTCCTTCTGCTTTCCTCCCCGGCCAAAACAAATTATTAGAAGATTCCATTATTTCTCCATTATGCATATGTGTTTGCGTGTGGCTGGCTGTTACGCGCTGGGGAGAAAGAGCATGGGTAAATAGGCTTGGTTCAGCCCATCATGGGCCAATATGTCTGGCCCTGGACACAGCTGGGGTCCTCGGGGGTCCTCAAATTGGTCATCATTAAGGCCTTAATGCTGTTGTTTTGCTTCTGCTAATGTCTCCGTCCAGATAATCAGTGTGCTAAAAGGATGCCACTATCTCTGTTTTTCTGTCTTTCATTGTCTTTAGCCTCATTCACAAGGGACGAGTGGAGTGTGAGGACCTCAGATAATTAAGGAATTACCCTCCAACGTCTGCACTCTGTAAAACTCATTTACAAAGCCTGATTAAAATCGCCGGTTATCACGGAAGCCTCGCACACAACAGCGTAAGATCAAGACTTTTTTGGGGAGGGGAGGGGGGGGGCTGTGTTTTAAATTTTCTGATTTAGCAAAGCAAAACTTGATGTGCTCAGACCTTGAGATGAGATTGTTTATCTACCTCCGTTTCCAAGGTGAAGACTGAACTTTCATCCTCATTTTTAAGATAACGTGGACGAGAAGTCCTTAAAAAGCAACAATCTCACCCTGAAAAGCCTGTTTTTAACCTTAATATCGCTGCTGGCTGTGGTCACAGGTGCAAAAGTCCACATCCTGAGGTACATCACTGCAGGGAGGTGAGGCAGAGGTGAAATGAGCATGAAACTTTCAACCAACTCATCTCCATCTGCGTGATGTCGATCGAAAGCTTCAAAAAAGCTGCAAAATGGACTTTCACATCTGTCTCTCACATGTTCCAGGAGAAAAAAATTGGGTTTTTTTGGGAAAGAAATATATTTTGCCTTTGTGATATCCTCATTTAGCATAAAAAACTTAAAAAAAATCAAGTTCCACTGCTGCCTTCATTTTCATGGATGAAGACATTTTCTGAAAGGACAATTTGCACTTTGGATTTTCAGCTTGCACAATGACTTTGAATTTGTTCAGTCCTGCAAGCCACAGTATGAACACGTCAAATGAGACAACACTGGTTCCATGCGATAATAACATTTGATCCCCACTGACAAATAATCTGAAAGGCAACAGGGAAAAAACACCAACACACACAGCAATAAAGCCACCCTCCACGGACATCATCAGGACGGCATAAAACACACTGTACATAAGGTTTTTCCATTCATAATAAATGAGAGCGCAGGGAGTTTTCCAGATCATGAAAGATATAAAGAGAATTGCATTGCATTAGGCGATAATCCATATTTCTGCCTTGGACAGTGTGTCGGGGTTATTTTTGGCAACGTCAGCTGGCTGTTTTTAATGGCCTGCATATTTATAATGTCATGGTTTTATATTTTACAGCCTCAAACGGATTTCCTGCAGTTGCAGGGCCATAATCATGGTCAGTTCATAACTCACCAGGGATTATTGATGCACTTTCACATCAGCATAACATATCCCATTTGGTGCAGCAGATGCCATTAGCCAATGCACCTTACAGTATCAGGGGTGAATATATTGTTGGTGTGGGGAGGCTGCAAAGGCAATCAAACCACTGAAACTGGCAGCGTTGGTGTGGCCGCTGCAGCCACTGTCAAGGATGAAAGTGAAATTAAAACCTGTCAAGTATAAATTTCTGCAAGCCAAAGTTAGGCAATGCACAAAAAACACAAGCAGTGAGTCAAATTAGGATGTTCTCGATGCCACATTAATTGCTTTTTGCACTCTTTATGGCTGATGCACCTGCAATCTGGGCACAGACGACCAGGCCTGTTTCAAGCTCTGTCTTATTGTTCCCTGCTTTTAAAATTCATGCTGCATATCACAAAATTAAGAGACAAAAGCTACTTTTTGGATTTTAACCTAATGTGAGCCATCTTTGCATTAAGGATTTAAGACTATCAAAGTTTAGGAGTTTTAATTTCTTAGGCTAAAACAAAGATCCACAATCTTTGAAAATACGATATAAAGGCATTTGTTTCTTTTAGCTTTTGAATGTTGAAGAACATACTGCTACTCGTACAGCTGCTCTGATTAAGAAAGCTCAAGGGAAAAATATTTGGACCTGTGGTCATAACAGCACCCATATCACATGGCCGAGACCAGAGTGACACACATTAAGGCAGAAACTGCAGAGTTTGAAGCAGATTTGGTCTCGGCAGCTGCAGCACCTCCATTCTGCTCCCTCATCTCGCACGCTGCTCTGTCCACGCCGCTTACAATGTGAAGTCTCCTGTCAGTAAATCAAGTCAGAGGGGATCATTTAGTCCTAATGGCTCTGCTACAACTGGACCCCCTGTCTGTCCAACAACAGGCCCCTCAGCGCTGCAGCCCAATGTGGCAAAATGTCACCTCTGAAAATTAGCCATCAAGCGGGGGCAATTTTCCCCCTAGCTAAATTGCTAAATAAGTAGCGAGGCTGTAATAGGTAGCAATCTGAGGCTAATCTGATGAGATCATTTGGAAAACGTTGGACGGGGGGTTGAGAGGACGGGAGGGGAGCTCTGCTTGCATGTGTGTGTCTGTGTGTGTATGCATGCATGAGTGAACTGTGTAAAAAAACCCGTCTGCGGCTGCACAAACCAGTATTGTGAGAGTGTGTGCATGAGTGTGTAGCCGCATGTTTGGGAAGTACATGTACTGCGACCTGTTAATGTGCGAGTATCCGTGCACGGCACACGCTAAATCATATGCACTGTATGTGTGCGTATGCATGAGCTAAGCGTCATGCAAGCTTACGCTGCGACTGAGGAATCATGTGGACACAGCTGGAGGGTCATGTGACCACAGACGTATAGCAGTGGTTACTCTGTCTGTGTGTGTGTGTGTGTGTGTGTGTGTGTGTGTAGCAGGGGGACATGATGGCAGGGACGGAGGGTGAATATTACTGTCGGCGGGCACCAGATGCCAGCTGGCAGGGGCACAAAGGGAATAGACGGGGAGTGAGTTGAACAATTCCTGTTATTCATAGCCGAGCCAACAGAGAAGGTCTTTGCCATTACGAAGCACACAGGGCCGGATTCATGCAGATACGTGTGGATTTAGAGCCATACAAACACGAGCAAATAGCTGTCGATCCTCCGCTGGTAGTAAACACACACACGCACGCACTCGGACCTACACACGCTGCAGGCAAACACACATCCTCTATCTCCATCGCGCACACACACGTGAGAATGGTGATGTGTTTGTGCAGCTACTCAAGCAATTACAGCGACAACAAAAATTGTCAGTCTTGCATAAACAATGTCATCGCATCGTCGGCCCCAGCAGGAGAAAATAACACATCACGAGTGACACGTTGTGATTTAGTTATAGATGTTAACTCTAAACTGGGGAAAAAAAAAAAAGATTGTGCTTCATTTGTCAAACTTGGACGATGTCTCTTCCTTTGTCTCAACAGTGGAGTTGCTTGCCACTGTACAACCTAATTTTCTCATAACCCACTTTTGCAGAGAACTACAGTAATTGTTATTAAGTTCAATCAGAATGGGGTCAGTACTGGAAGCCACTCGGCCCCTGTGTTTAGTAATTAACATTTCACAGTGAATATCTCATTACGGGAGACAAAGGTTGATAATAGGAGGCTCGGCGAGTGAGAACATGTAGCTGCAGCGACAAAGCCCCTCCAGTTTTAGTCTGGATGCAATCAGTCATGGAATTCACCAGCAACTCAGACATTTTTGGAGTGGGTAGCACTGAGCTGTGCTTTGGGTCCTCAATAAAGCAGCAGTGTCACGTCCACACAAGAGAACACACAGAGCGCTGCTAACATTTTAAATTGTTATTTAAAGAATTTGGTTTGGTGACACAGAGCTTTGTCTCCAGACACCGCAAGGGAATCTGCTCCTCTGAGCCTTCATCTCATGTTACCCTGGTGTCACTGTTAGCCATGCTAGCGGCTCAATGGACGGTGATATCAGCTGCTCCACCACTTTGATCTCGACTGAGATATCTCAACAACTGTTGGATGGATTGCTGTTAAGCTTTGCACAGATATTGATGGTTTCCAGGTGATGAATCTTCATGACTTTGGTGAACTCATGATTTTTCATCTAGCGCCACCATGAGGTCAAAATTTCAACATGTCCAACAGTGAGCGCTGCAGCCTCACAGAGCTGCTAGCATGGCTGTAACACTGGGTGATCACTTCCTGTTGTTTAAATCTAAATTAAGTTAACCTGGGCCTAAAGAGGAGACTTGTTAAGCCTTGAATAAAAGTATAAAGGCTTCCTATATAAAACACTTCATTGCCGCTCGCTCATTTACTGATTGGAGTTCTTGGCTGCATTATTGGTGTTTCTGGCATTTTGACATGTCATTTGCTGTGGTCGTGGCTTCAGTGGACAGACGTCATTTGGAGACATTTAAGTGACTAATTTTCTTAAACCTGTGTGGATTTTCAGTGTGCGTTCTTTTCCTCTGCCAGAAGGTGGATCAACCGATCACATGATGCATCTTTGAAATTTGGAGGAGTACGTGCCAGCTCCTTTGAAAGCAACCTGTGGTTAACGTCCTCCTCCATGTCAGTCCACAGAGAAGACTGCATGAGTCTTCACGGGGGCGTAATTCCACAAAAGCAAAATACATGAGTCCTGGTCACCTTGGTTTAAGGTTGGATGTTAGTTCAAGGCAGACAGCTCTTCAGGGTGTATGGTAAATGTTGTGGCAGGAACCTGATCATACGAGGGAGAAGAGGGCAAAACAAGGAGGCACTTGACTCAAAAAGCTGTACGTGTAAGCTTTCAACCAAAAGCATACCCACATCTGGAGTCCTATCAGGCAGGACAGAAATCAGAGTGCGTTGATCAGTGATTATCTTTCTTAAGAGGGCCTCTGAATGGGCTTCGTCATTACAACTGAAGCTAGAAGTGATAATAATAAAAGAAAATGAGAGGATGTGATAATGTCTCCTTTAAATGAAGTTTGGGAATTCTTTGAACAGTGTAGAAAACCAGCATTCAGACGGAGGAGGAAAAAAAAAAAGGCCGATACGAAGACACGGTGTGATCCAAACAGACGGCAGACAGAAACCATATGCTTCCAATATAGTAAAATACAATGTACTCACATTTTACCCCCTGCCCAGCACAGGAAAATGACTGTCAGTCTCACTTTTCTTTAGCCTTATCTCTCTTTCTCCTTCATATGAATGGAGAGAGAGAGAGATGGTGCGTTTGGATGACTGCCTCTATTGGAAAAGCGCCTCCTTTGATCTGCCTTTTTTGACCTATGCTAGACCTCAGAGGCCTCATCTCCCTTGATAACAAGACAAAGAGGGTAAATGTGTTGATAGTGGCAGACGGCGCTGGAATTCTGGGCAAATGTGTCAAATTAGTTCTCACGTCTGGGCCTCATTCCTCTCCACCTTGCTGTGATCTTTCGCTCCCTTCCCTCCGCTGCTCTTTACACCCCAGTCATTCCTTCCCACGTACAGCGCTCCATTCCTCCTGCGACCCTGTCCCTCGTTTCTCTCTCCTCCTCTATATCCACGCGCCGGCGCAGAGACGTGGGGGTTAAATGGCAGAACTGAGCGAAAAGGTAGAGCTACTGGAGCGATGCCAGCTCACCGCTCACTCATAGATCTTTATGGAAACCACGAGAGACGTTCTTGGACTGCAGTCGAACTAAATCTGACCGTACATGTTTATTTCATGTTCAATTTTCCATTTTCGAGTGTCTCAAAGGCGGCCAAAGAGTGGTGATTGAAAACTTACAGTTGTGTATTGCGGAGAGTAAAGCATTGGCAGCAGTTGAGCTAACCCCAGAAATAAGCGGCTGGCCGATGCATGCGGCTGTTTACAGGCAGCAGGTCAAACAAAGCAAGTGAACTGTGGGAAACAGATCCCTGTTAGTGGAGCACGAGGTTCATCTGTGGTTTCTGGTTAAACTGCTAAGACTTTTACATTTTTATGAGACTTAATCTGACGTTTCATCTACACAGTCCTTTCTTCTTTTCTCTGGATTTAATGGATATGACAATGACAAATGTTCCAGCCTATACACAACAAAACAGGCCTGCATTCAACAAATTTGCTTTCAAAATATGTCCCTGTGGAAAATCTTTTCATGGCACATGTCCCTCGTCCCAAATCTTGTTAAGTTTGAGCTGCTCAAACACTTGGTTAAAGGTAGCCTGTTGAGGTTTTGAGCGCAGAGCAACAAAGGCTGGGAAGAAGACGACCGCTAACAAGCGAACAATGCAGCTCTAAATTCTGTATTACAAGTGTTTATAAGGAGGGAAAGTCAGTCAACACAATCGTTGTATACACACAGTGTGTTTTAGTGAGTAACACTGAACGTAAACAGTAACTAAGTTTGTTTACAATCCACCTTTGAGATTAGTGAAAGATTGAGGTTTTGGTCAATTGTAAAAAAAAAAAAGGACGACGCATATTATCTGAACATGTCATCCTTCAGGTCAGCGTGGATTTTCTCAGTATTTAGAAAGACCTCAATCTCTGCCTGAATTTAACCAAGTGGTTCGAGTTTCCTAAACATGCTAATGCTGCTTTGGTTGCCATGAGCGAATACTGGAGGAAAACAATTGAAATACATTGTTTGTGAATGTTTTGTAGGTTCTTTCAGTTTGAGCACTTGGAGCCGACAGTTTGCAGAAAGGGCCAATCTAAACATTTCCTCCTTTCTGTGTCTCAGTGAACAAAGTGATCCAGGTGGCTTCACGGCGTTATAAAATATACTTGCAATTCATTGTATGAGAACATGAATTTTAGGCGGAATAAGCAAATAGCCACTTGTTAAGTGATTGTGCCTCATTAAATAAAACACAGGCATAATTTTTAGAAAAGACTTCTCCAGCAGTGCTGAAGCTGGGGGGGGGGGGGGGGGGGTGCTAAAATCCAATGATACCAGATGCTCTGGGTGGTGTGTGTGCAGCCTACAGTGTGCATACATGTGTGCTATTGAAGCTAAGCATGAGTGAGAGCAAACACAAGTGGGAATATCCAGAAGTGTGTTGGTGTGTATGACCCAAGGACATTCTCCAGTGTGTCCTCCCAGGTCCCGAGTTTGCCTCCGATCCACTTCAGCCGCACACCACCGAAGGCCCTGTTATAAAGCATGGGCTTACAGCCTTTCTATGATACCGTATAAAACCTCTTGGTAATGCGCTCTGTGCTTAAAGCGAAACCCCTGAGCAAGGTTATAGTGCTAACATGTACTGTATGCTTTATTAATGCATGAGCCACCCTCCTCCTATCCGGGGAATTCTGATTCTTTTCCTGCGATAAAAGTTGCATGGCCTTACCCACTCCGAAGGGAGTAAATGATTTAACACCACGGCTTACAGTATGGTAAGTAAGCAACTAATGTTAATTCAGCCCTTTTCTGATAGGGTATCAAGCAGGAGGTGTTCTTACATTTACCCTCTGTCCCCTTTTAATATGTAGGGAGGCTATGAGGGGGCAGAGACCCTGCGGTGTCACGCCACATGTCATCATACGCTGTAAATATTTACAGAGAGAGGTGTTGTGTCAGCTTGTGCAGCAAAAAAGGAAAAAGAACTTCTTCTTGGGCAACTTACAGGATGCTGATAACAACGTCTTCTATTTTATCTGAAGACGACATGAACACACAATGCATGCTCACTCAGAAAATGTTGAATTTTGATGCTAAAACCTCATTTTGACATCACATATTTTTGTATTTCTGCATGTGTAAAACTGTAAAGTATTTCCTCACTCGTGCATTTCAAAATTCTTTTATTTACCACCGTGTGTGCAAATGTGTTCACGAGCCAAGCCATCCTCCCCTGCCCCTGATCAGGACTGAGGCAAAGGAGGCCACATGTGCTACTTAAGCCCCCTCCCTCCCCGCATCAGAAAGCCTCAAAAATTCAAATCAACATTAAAATAGTTTTATGTGTAAGTAAGATTCGGTGAACTCCATTATTTTCCCCACTATTTGCTTGAATAATTCAGGGAAGATAGCTGAATTATGGATAAAGTGTACAGTTTGAAGAACGGGTTCATGTGCAGCCCGGGGCTATAGCCTGGCTTTAATGATGTCTGGAGATGGTGGACGGGCGGAGGGAGAAGTCGTTAGCTTCACAGTCATTTTCTCAAGGATTAAAAACACGCTCTTAAAGCAGCGGGGTGGACCGGTGAACTGAGGGGGACCTAAAGGACTGAAAATGTAAAATTCTGCAGAATTTGGAGGATTTCCTGACTCATGCTCCCATCAGGAGGAGTGTGAGATCATTTTATTCTGAAAGGCAGCGCTTGATTTGGGTCATGACATCATGACCAAGGCAAAGACTATCTGATCAATACATTTTGAATAACATTTTTGAGTTTTATATAGTTTTTATTCATTCATTATCATAATCTTGTCTTGTGATTTCCCTCTTGTTGTTCTCTGTATATTCCCATGTTCTGGCCTTGCTGAATATCACAGCAAATAAGGAATTAAGGGAAGAAAGGGATGCCTTAAAAACCACACAAAACCCACTTTTGACATGAAGAAAATGAAATATATATCACAGAGAATCGAAATGTTCACTGCAGGAGCTTGTTTCAGAGCAAAAACACACATGTTTTGCCTTATAAATGAACTAACATTGTGCACGGACGCCTGCGTTACCGTTAGGGTTTTAAGCCGCGCATTCACTCATCACGCAGCATTAGCTCCACATCCAGCACGAGCCACAGGTTCTCGTTTCCTTCAGCTCACTACCACCCTACTTAAAAGTCTGGAATCTTAAACTGGCACAGCGAGGATTTATACTATTAGCCGGTAGCAATGACATCCAAAAACACACACTTACCCGCTCACACACATAAACACCCTTCAACAGCCAGCAGGGAGCCTTCCTGTTCCTACTCACTCCAACAGGGAAGCCAAGCACAAACTACTCTCCTAATTACCCACCTTCCTCTAATTATCCAATCATAAAGCCATTAGCAGTCTCACACCATATTAACATGGTCCCGCCTACATGCCAATTTGCGCAGTGCCAAGATGCAACTGGAAGGGATTTTTCAGCATGTAGCCTCACCAAGCGCAGCATCACGCAGGCTGAACTGTGCTTTTCTTGGCCCTTAACAAACAAATAATAGGTTTCCAAACAGGATTTAACAGAAGCCGCAGTTTTGTTTTTTTTTAATTTCACAATAAAAGCTTAGCAGTTAATGCTTTTAGAGGGTAACTGCGCCCTCAAATCCTGCTTCAGCTCCGCCTCACAGCACATTTTACAAATGCAACAGCGGAAATGGGGAGCGATGACTGCAGGAGGCCTCGTGGCTACGCGGTGTGTGACGCTGGGGAGAGTGACTGACCGCTGCCAGTGTAGCTGATCGCTAACCAGCCGTGAGGAGCTTCTGTCAGATTTCTCTGCTGGAGCTTTGACAGTCAGTATAAGCACACTGATGAGCCTTTCAGGGAGGACTGTGCGGGTGCCGCTGTTGTTAGCAGCTACTGCAGCATGTGTGTCTATAGGGGAGTGTCAGTAAATAGCCATAGCCCTGCTGTTTGTCGCGGTTAAGGTTACTGTTAAACTCAGCTTGTTAAGCTCTGATTACAGCACAGTTATCTGCTGGCTCATATGTCGTGTTTACTGCCAATGAAGAAGAATAAATCTCATTAATTCATATCAGGCTTGCTAACGCTTCCAGCAGCCGGCGGTCTGCTTTTCACACTTGATGCGGCAGCTGACACAGGAAACAGAGCTCAGAGTCTTGAATATTTTGTCACAGTTAGGGAGAGGTGAGAGGACAACCACGATACTTTTGAGCAGAAAAGGCAGTTTTTAAATACAAGAAAGTACAGGTGCGCAGTGAGCGACACACACTTCCAGTAAAGGTTGAAGGCAGCAGCTGGACTTTGAGTTACGTCACTCGAGGCACTTATTTGACTCCATACTGTACATTTTTATATACACTTTTGTCCGCGCTGACAAAATAAGTCAAAGAAGAAAACTGAGGAGAAGGTGAATCCTGGTAAATGTATTATTGATATGTGCTCAGTCCCAGCGGCATGTTGTGCAACACAGTATCCAGATTGTTCCCTCCTTTATTCATACCCATCAGAGGGATGGCAGGTTATTGGAGGGAATGGGGCGGACGAAGAAGACACAGAGCACAGATGTTGGCGCAGCTGCAGCGCCGAGGAGATGCTCGGGTTAACGGCTAGCGCTAGACGTGCACAGACTGTGTGAGAGGGATACTGGGGCTCTAGCTGTAGCGCTAGCTCATCCACCTGACTGATTTGGAGGTCGAAGCGGAGGTCAAATCTGCCAGAGTGAAGGAAAGAACAGGACAGAAATCCAGAAGTATGGCAAAAGTGAAAGATGTAAAGACACTGAGTGCAGACTCAAGTTTAATAGAAGCATTAAATCTGATTTTAGGTGTAACTCCTCATCTTCACGCCTTCATCATGAGCCTAAATCGTACAGCGGGGCTGCGGCTGACTCATTTCTACACATGCTCTTTGGTTTATACTAAACTTAAGATCATTTCTGTCAATTTATGTTTGATTTCTAAAAGATGCTGAGTTTTAAGAATCAAATTCGTAAGTTACACACCTGTGATCTATAAATCTCAAATGATCTTAAACTGACGGCACCTGCTTTGTGGTTTCCTCTTATATAATGCCAGACGAGGGTTTAGTCAGAGGAGCCATGGACCCAAAGAGGAAAGCAAAGAAACACGAGGTTAAATAAGTACTTGTGCGTGGTTTTGTGCTTCAGTCATACTTAAATGTGGGTCTGGTTTATAAGTGAGGTCATTTTAGCATCTTGTCTACAAGCAGCAAAACTCATCTCCTCGATATTCTGCCTCCATCTCATCGCTCTCGTTGTTATTCTTTGGCATCAGTGAGTGTTGTGTGAAATCAGAGCTGCACATTACAGGAATCTCACAAAAGACTGAAAAGCTGTTTCTTTTTTCCATGTGGATTAAAACATTTATTTTCTTGATATAATATACACTTCTTCCATTCTGCCAGAAATCCCACTTGGTGTTCAATATCCCATTAAGTCCAGAGATGTCTGGATCCGTACAGCTGATGGTTTCGGGCAATAGGTCCTGCAGTGCAACGCTTTAATAGACTCCAGCAGAAGCTTTGGCACAAAGTCGAGCCAAGGCCGGGAATGAAACTGAGCCTGTCAACATTGGCAAACGCACAAACAACCCACAGAAAAACTGCATCACCACACAAAATGTGGAGACAAATCCATTCATTCTGCCTTCAAAACAGCAACCCCAAACACTGGCTGCACAATGACATTGTTTTATTTGATGACTCTCTCAGTCTGTTTCTCTGTTAGCCTGTGAAAACATCCTCATTATTTGACCACACGAGCAAGGTGACGGCGAATAATGGTGCTTTGTCAAAACTGATCCGTGCCCAAGGTATGGACTGACAATGGAGGATCTCAGTGTCTCGTCTTTATAAAGCCACACAGCTGTTCCCCCTCCCCTCCGCACACAATCAAACCTCTGCCATTCAGTGCCACAAACCAATAAACGCTGCCTTTGTCTTAGCTTGACACCATTGTTTTTGTCTTCATAAAGATTTCTCTTCTTTGGCACAGATGCTTTTTTGTTTGCTTTCCAACCAGGCTGCATAGTTTCTTTTTTTTTTGGAACAATGATGCTCACTCATGTTTGAGTCCTCGTCTCCTTTCCCCCTGATCCACATGTATCCCCTCAGAATGGAAAGCAGCATGAGCGCACATGAGTGCCAGTGCTGAGACTAAACCTCCATTTTCCAAGAACAGTTATTCTACTGCATCACTACTATTAAATCATCTCATTAAGGTACACACACTCAAACGAACACCCTCTGAGTCCAAAGCTCGACAGACCTTACGCCCAGCGTCTCCTCTTATACGCGGCTGTGAGACAGAATCCTTTCAAACAGATGTTGGCAATATCTTTGTTGACGCTGTGCACACCCTGCTGTCAGCAGCAATAACGGGGTAATCACATCTGAAAATGTAATCCACTTCATCTTTTGGTATAAAAGCCAAGGTTAAGCCCTGAAAGAGATGCAGAAGATACCAGATTCTTCAAACTGACCTCAAAATCATGTTTTGGTTCGGCAGGAAGACGCACGGAAAGACGGAGAAAGGCAGAGACGAGCGACTGCGAAAGAAGCCGCACACAACAGACACGAAGACAATCTGAAAATGCATTAAACGTAAAACGCTTCCATATGTTGAATAACTGGTGGAATACTCGCTGTGTTGAAATGTTATCTAAAGCTGACGCAGCACTCCAGCGAGCAGCTGTGCAGCACCCCCTGTTGACGCAATACTGGCTTTATTCATGTTTTATCTTATCTGCAGTTGAACTGAACCAGAGACATGTTGAAGAGTCGGTCTCACAATTACAAACTGAGCTTAATAGTTCAGATATCATTGTGAGCATAATGTTCCCACTGTAATGTGAAACATATCGCAGGGGTCTCACACAGCAAATGCATGTTACAGCAGAGAAATAGGATAGAAAGCAGATCATAGTAAACTGTGGAACTGCTAAATAAAATATGAAAACACAAAGAAAAGGAAAAATGGAAAATATAAAAAGCAAATATATAAAAAGGCCTGAATTGAGGAGCTACACTGCTCCAGAATCTGTGCCAGTCTGCTAAAAATGCACATAGCAAACCAAACTGTGGATTAGGGCTTTAAATGACCTCAGCCAAGCAGCCGGCACTCCTCATCCCTCCCTGCTTGCATCTCCTCCTCCTCCTCCTCTCTCTCTCTCCTCTTTTTGGAGCAGTGTCGTCCCCCGTCATCTTCAGGTCATAATGTAACATGACACCAGCGGTTGCAACAAGGCCGGCCGGCCAAGCCGAGCGTTTAAGACCAATGAATATCATTTGCTCCCGGTAGGTTCCCTGGCGCTTTCAGACACTACCACCGCCAGACTGAATCAGCGTTCGCGCCTGTCATGTCTCTGACGTGATAGCGTACACATGGACAGCACACAACAGGCCAGAAACACACTCACCCACACACACGCAGTATATATACGGTACGGGCGCACACGCAGAGCTGCATCACGGCCTGCGACGTGCACAAACACTGAAAAAGAGGCTCGGTTCAGGAGACAGGCACACATGCATCAACTCACACTGCAGAGCGCACACACAGGATATTGTCAGCCTCTGGAGACCACTTTGTTGTTTCTGATGCTTCTGTCATCCTCAATATGCTTCACGCTGCTCTTACAAATCCAGAGATTTCTCACATCTCACACTTCTTATGCCCTTTTTCAGAAACCGATGGCTTTCAAGGGTTATCACCATGCAAACCACATTAGGACCCTTTACAGGTGAAAGCAGCCTTGGTGAGATCCCCTCCCTCATTAGGGGGATTAAAGACGGGGCTGCCTTTCTCCTGGGTTAGAAACAGCCACAATAACCCCCTCGCCTCTCACCTCAGCTCTGGTTTCCTGGCTTAGGCTGCTGTTTAAATTGCCTCCTGCCTCTGAAAATGTCCTCCCTGGGGATCCCCGGGGCTTTGATCAGCCACCCTCGATGGATGCACCCGTCCACCTCCCCACACACCCCTAACCCCACCCACCCGACCACTGGGGGGAATAAGAGGGCTGAAGGGGGTCAGGGCTAACGCTGCCGGAGATAAGAGAGAGGAGGCAAAGAATGAAAGGGGAGGGAGGTCTTGTAAAGATCAACTGGGGTTGGGTAAAGGGCTGGATAAGTGGGAGGGTGGGCTAATGAACCCCACTAATACCCCCTCCACATACACACACATTTAAGTAGCCTAATTACCTGCCTGGTCTGGTGCAATGACAGCACCTGCAATGCAGGGTCAAAGCACGCGTTGGGATGTGCTAACAACCTTGTTAAGGAATACCTCATGTTAATGAGAGCTAATCACGCTGCGTATTTAGTTTCATGCTAATAGGGCAGCATGTGATCTTAAAAGATCACTAGATTTGCATAGACCTGGCGATATCTTTTCATCTTGAAAGCAGTGCTGCACTTGACAAGTCAGGTTGCGGGTATCAATCTCACATGACTGAATGTATATCACATGCATTCGTGCACCGCAGTTCTAATCAGTATTTGACATGCAAGATGCGCCGCGTGAGGCTCATTCGCACTGGGAAAATGTGAGTACACCAAGGCAGACCTGATTTTTACGGACCCACAGGAAAAACTCTGAGCTCTAATAATTCACCAGTTTGAGCGACTCAAGTCTCATTTCCCTAAACAGGAAAAGTGATTTAGTCCAGGCCTGTTTGGATTTCCTCATTCCAGATCCTGGTTTGAGTTTTTTACCTGTACATCTAACTGTGTCATTCAAGTGGAGATCAGAAAGCAGCTTTTTCATACAGTAAATGTACAGCATACAGGCAGGAAATCCATTCCAGGACATCTAGGATATCAAAGCAGATCATAGATAGAGGAGCTCCCAAACTGCTATCTCATCAAATTAACGTTTATTAAGATAAAATGATGCTCCGATAAAAACGGGAGTGCATGACAAGAGCAAAGAAAATCCTCGTCTCACTTCAAGAAAGAAAAGCAAAACTGCCCGAGGCCCAAAGCCGTGACCAAACACAAAGTTTTCAGAGGAAGCGATGAAGTAAACTGGGGGAAAATCTGGGGGGAAAACACAAGGAGCCAGCGTCATTTGGTAAAAGAGTATCGCAGCCAAAATATTTCCCTTCCTCTATTTCCAAATGGCAGGTGAGCCAATTTGGACTGAATTATGTTGTGCATATAAGTCTGGAATTTGCACATAAAGCTGTGAAATGTGGAGAGAACTCAGGCACTTTCTGCTCTTCAGCCTAACCTTATCATACATTCATTCTCTATTACAATGCGCTCTCATGAATACTGATGCAGTGCTGTAATCTGTGCTAACTACCTAAATTACGCTGATGAGGGAGATTATCCTCACTCTCAGAAACACTTTGTCTGAAGAAATTTCTTGAACATGTTTCTCACATTGAGGCTGGGCAGACGATAAAGGAACAGCATATTTCATTTTTGGAAATGTGTTGGCTGGCTCAGTGCTGGCACAGAACCCCCTGTGAAACCACGGATTGTTGTTTTTACACTTCGGCTTTTGTGGGAATTAAACAAATAAGACATAAAATGTTAATTAGAGAGCTTCAGGTGCTGGCAGGCAGATTTTTTAACTGTTGGGCAGAGCTGGGCTAGCTGCTTCCCCTTGTTTGCGTGGGTTATGCTAAGCTAAGCTAAGCTAAGCTAAGCAGCTGGTGGCCATAGCTTCATATGTAAGAGACAGATATGAGTGATATTAACGATATTAAAAGAACAGAATATTCTCTAACACGTCGAAATCCTCCTTTCAGAGCAGCGAGGGTCAGGTGATTGAACACAAACTATAACTGTCCTGAATGAAGTCGTCAGCAAGGCGCCGCAAGTACGTTCGACCCGAAGAGGACTTGCTCGAGATGACGCTGCAGCATCCAGAAACCACCGCGATGCGCATCCTAACCATCGGACTCGAGCTCGGACGCGGCTTAAGTCAGCCTCTTCTGTAAATGGGCACCTGCACTTAGCGTGGCCGAGTATTAACGTTCTGCATTTGATGCTAAGTGCTCGTTAAGGTCCTTGAGGTCAATTCATTTTCAAATGCCGACCATCTGCATTCAAACACAGAAATTACACCCACACATCGCAACATCGAGACGGATGATTCAACTTAACGTATCTCATCCTTCCAGCTTCGACGACGATGCCTCACTAAACAGCTCTAAACAAACTCTCTCAAAGCCCTGATGAATAAGTGAAGGGATAAAAGCTACATCGATACCATTCTAACGCATTAACGTGCCAAATAAATAAATAAGTGGTGATGTGCGGGAGGGGGAGCGGTGGGGGGAGACGTTGCACATTCTTTTGTACATTGAATCTATCTTATCGGAGCGTGTAAAAATAGCTTGACAGAGGCTAATTGTGCTTGTTGCTGAATAATGGATCACAGCGGAGAGGGCCTTCCTGGAACTGGGGCGGGCACGACCGTTCCCTGCTGAACCTACGGGTTCCTCTCCCTGCTTTTGCCTTCAGGTAAAAAATCTGCCACATCCCCCCCCCCCCATCTCTCCTTTCCTCACCCACCCCAGCCCTCTTCTCCTCCTCCCCACTCCTGCTCATCTTCATCCTCCTCCTTCTTTCTCTTCCCTCCGCTTTGTCAGCGGGCGTCCACGAGGTTTGAAATGTGAGGCGCTGCAGCTAAAACAGGAAATCAGGCCCTAAAAATTTCTTACAGGTGAGAGCAATGATACATGTTTGAGTTGGTTTAATTGATTTATTAAATCTTAGATAAATATTGAGCATACTGAACTTCAGATCTCATTTTTACAACCAAAACTGAGGAGTTGGTGAGCTCAAACATTAACAAAATACCTGTGAAGTTTAACATTGCAGTGAAAGTTAAAAATGTAATGAGTACATGTGCTGCTTTCAGTGTCTCCTAAAGGCTCCTACATTCTTCTCTTGTCTGATAAAAATGGTCCAAAAATAACTGATTATAAAGCAGAAACAGCAGAAAAAGTGAGCCATTATAACATACACTGACACACTGGCCGATGTAAGGGGTGAGTGAGTAAAAATGTACAAACTGAGTGTTTATATGCCAACAACCAATCACATTACGCCTATGGATATTTGCTCAAAGTTCGTCTTTCCTAACATCGGTGGCATTCAGGCCATCGCATGAAGTCGGATTCTTGAGTTTAAGTCAACGGAACAACAATTAAACTCAAAAGTTGTAGTTTCCCTAAACCCTGACAGCAAAAGAAAGAAAAATGTAATCCTCTTACTCTGCACAACTCACGAGTGAGAACAAGGCTTTGTTGGTAAATACCCGTATCAAGTTTGTTGCTTCCCGTCTAATATGGCATCAAAGTTGTCGTCCATGTGACTGGGAGGGTTGAAAGCGTGAGGTTGCATCTTTGCATAAACGTCTTAGCCGCCGCCGCCTCATCAGAGGAACGTGTGCAGCTGATGGAAGACTGCTTACACTCATTCCCCTCAACAACTAAAGGCTTGTTAAAACCTGCTTTTCCCCTGTCTGTCGTCTGAAACGTGTGCGCGGCTAATGAATCTTCGGGAAGTTAAAACAGTCTTTGCCGTTGATGTCAAAGAAGGAAAATGTAGTTTTTACTTTAAGCCCGACGTGTCTCTTTCTAGGCGTTTTGGGGAGCTGCTCAAAACACTGTGCAGCGAAGGCTTATCAGTCTGAAAGGACGACTGTTTTTCTTTCTTAATGAAGAGCTGTCGTTTTCAGATGTGTGTCATTCACCCAAAACAGTTTTTTTTTTTTTTTTTTTTTTTGCTGGAGCGTCTGATAAACTGTAGATAACAGCTGTGATAATCGCTCTGACAGACTTCACATGGCTGAGACAGATAACTTTATCTTCCATTACTCAGATTTTACACTCTGTGCAGCATAAATCAAGATAAGCATGTCTGATAAGACATCTTTGTTGAGTCCTGCATATCAGTGTCTCTTAACTGCACAAAAATATGAAAAGAAGGTTTGGCCGAAATACTAAAAGGGGCCATTAGAGCGAGGGTCCACCACTTTCATGCATTTTCACCTGCAGGTCGGCTCCTTTGATCAAAAGCGAACCTTTGCGATTTCTCCCTGATAATTACAGACCTCCAGTGTCTCTCCTCTTCCTCGTCCAGCTGCCTGAAACATGTTGTGTTCAGTGAATTCTGCTGCTGCTTCTTTTGATTCGCGTAGAAGAACGACTGCTTGGCGGCGGTGACGTCATTTGAAAAGATTATTTTTAATCCGCCGCGATTTTTATTCATTTATTTGGTTATTTATTCAATTTATTTAAATTGAGTCCACGGGAGGAAGAGCAGCTTGGTCTGGCAAGTAAGTCCATCAATTTCTATCGGATTTACTCTAAAAAAGACTTTTCTACTTTCTCTAATTTATATTGAAGAAGTAATTATATTTAATTTGAACACACTTTGAATCTTATGTGACAGAACAAGCAAGTGTATTACGCTGTAAGGAAGGAACCTTTCAGCCCATGTTGGCTCTTAGCTTTGTGTGCACACCAGCTAAATGTAATATCTTTAAAAAATGTGGATAATAAAGGAAAATATATCTGCTCCAGACAAGCTTTCAGCCTTACGACTCGGCTGTATTTTCCACTTTGTTTAGCTCTTACGCTCCTCAGTTCATTACACAGCTGCTTGAGTCCAGCCAGGGCCGGTCAGTTGTCCATTTATGTGTCCATAAGGCCTGATGGGAGAGGAGACCACTCTTATCAATATTTCATATAATCATATGATGTTGCGTTTGGTCAATCTGCCTTTTATGGTCTCATGCTATCTTAAGCTGAAGCCGTCAGTACTTAGGGCCACAGAGGAAATCAATGGGCAGGATAACATCAGTGGCCTGCTGGTTACTGTAAGTTCAGCACGACTATGTTAACGTTTCCTGTAATGTTGACATCACAATGTTGTTATGACCCACTGAGGGAGAATTTTAGATACAGCAGTATGTCTTTAATGGTACCATGAGACTACAGAGGCTCTTAATGTTTGACAAAGGAAAAGTTCTGTCCGTCTCAGACTGTGCGGTTACATAAAGTTATCTGCAGTATTATTTTCCACTTTTTTATTGCTGTAAAAAATATTTTATAGCGTCTTAATGTCAGTGAGTCGTGTGCATTAAGAGGTTATTTTACATAAGATGGACAGAAAAAATCCACCTCCGCCTCACTTTTCTCATGGAAGTCACATGAGCCGTTCGGGTTGCCGTCAGTGCATCCTAATGCTACCTGACATTTCCGAACTGTTTTAATATTCCAATATTATGATCAACGGCTCGTAATGCAGGCTGCATGAATAATTTCAGTGCATTTGGTGGAGGCCTGATTATTTGAAACAAGTCCTGTTCTGGGCTTGCGGGGAGCCGGCGGATCCAAAAACACCATTAGCCAGGTGGTATCCCATGAATTAAAAATAGCCGAACACAGTTTTCCAGTCAGGCTGCTTCACTGCTCCACCTCCTCCCAACCCCAGCTTATCTCCACCCCCCCACCTACACAGTACACACAGTGTTTCGTGACAGAAGGCCGCCTTCCCTCCAACCTGATGAAGAAATCTGCCGGAATGAAAAAGAAAGAGAGAAAGAGGAGAAAAAAAATCTGCCAACTGATCTGGACACAGATACATGACCCACATACCCTCTCGCCCGCCCCACCCATCCCCCGCCATGCTACAACTGTCATCTAAGGATGTTTTCACAATGTTTTACCATTCAATTTTTTTGGAGTGTACTTCGGGGACGTGTGAATTAGATGGCAAACGGGGAGAAAATGTGGCAGAGACACCTCAGCGGAGCTGCGTTAGCGAGCTGTCACGAAGCCTGAGACGGCGCCCGTACCCCCCACCGCCAGAGCCGCTCCATAAAAGGTTGAATTAACATCGAGGTTAGCCTCAACTCAATTCGCATCAACTGGTTCCCGCCGCCAAGGACTCCAGGACTTGTTCTAATAAAACATCTCCATTTAAACCCTGTGGCTGGATTCATCTCTGATTTATGTTGCATAGGTGGCCTCACATCCCAATGAGCAGCATGTCAAGAAAGAAAGAAGACAGGAAGTAACTGCAAGGAAGAAGGCTAAAGGAAAGGAAATTACAGCAGGAATAGGAAAGTAAAAGAAATGAAAGAGAGAATGAAAGGAATGAAAAACAGGAGAAAACAAAGTAAAAAAAAAAAACAAAGAGGAGAAAGGATAAAAGTTAATATAGAAAAACAGTGAGGGGGATGAAAGAAATGATGATGAAGAGCAAGACAAGGGAGGATGAGGAGACCGTAGGAAAGGAAAGAGTGAAAAAAATGGCGACAGACACGACACTGCTGAGAAGCTGTGGTCCTGAAATAGAAGGAGAAATGAAGAGATGGAGCACTGATGCGCCACCATAATGCAGCCTCCCAACAACACCCTGCCTGCTCTTCACTGCCTGCTGTATATTTAATAGCCACTCCATCATTCTGCCTCCTTTCCTCTCTCTCTGCCCCTCCATCCCTCCGTCATTCCCCCGCTCATCCACGGCTTGCCCGAGCAGATGGGGATTGTAAGGCTCGGTGGCGCATTCCAGCATCACAATCTGTCTCGGCGTGCTGCGCCCCGATCCCGGGGAAAAGGCCCGAGCGTTTCCCACATCGAGCGCCACATATGCGGCGCTTCAGCTTGTGCCAGTGTTCGGGAAATAAAAATCAGCGGAACGGCTTGGAGTGGCAGCATGTCAACAGAGACAGACAGAGGGGAATAATTGTTGGGGAATTAATCAGTTGGGAATGCTTTTTTTTTTTTTCCCTTGATGCCACCCAGCGTGGGTGAGAGCAACAGCGATGGAGGCCAAATGGAGAATTAAATTTACACCATTACAAACATGTTTATCTTTATCCCTGCGCTCTGCGGTGGGTGGGGGGGGGGGGGGGGGTAAAGTCTGTGTGACGCCAGTTCAAAGTATTGTCACATTTAACCGTGTCACAAACTTATCTCCCTCTGGGGTTTTGTTGTTGTTGTTTTCTTGTCTGTCAATGACCAAAAAAACAGAAGGAGCATGTGAGGTCTTCACTCTGGTTTTTGGAGCAGAATGACCTTAAAAAAGTGAATGACATCACGTCAGAGGTCGCCACAAGTCAAACAACTGCCGACAGGGCTGAAACATTCTCGCATCTGTTTGATTTTTGTGAATGAAGTTTCGCCTTCTCCAAAAACCCCTCGCGATTAACTTGTTTTGTTAAAAGCGCTTCATAAATAAATTTGTCTTGACTTGGCTCGCCCTGTGGGTAGCATCAACACACCATTACCATATTCACCTAATTGTGTCAGTCACTCATCCTCAACAAAACAGCCGTTTCCAGGTCAGAGAGATGCTTCTCTTGCAATTTTCAAAGTTCGACACAAACCAGAAGGAGGAGAGGGAAAGCAGCCTGACAACGCCACAAACTTGGTGGTGTGAGGCGCAAAAAAAAAAATTAACGACACCAGACAATAAATTTTGCATCCAGCTACACAGCCAAGGTGAAACAGGCGAGCTGCAGCTGCAGCGTGACGTGTAAAATGTGTTTGGATCTGGCCTGCAAACACCGCTGAGGAGCACATGAAAGATGCATGGAGCCACTGGAGAGGTATAAAGAATTTAGAGATATAAAGGATATATGACAAATAAATCAGGATGCAAATCTCACCGGGTGCCACTGGGAGTTCTCCAATGAAAACGGCCTAAATAATTGAAGAGGAAGAGGAAACATTTCATCAATGAGAAGAGCAGTGGAAAATGTGCTTCCCTTCATTTTTTAAACCTTTCTTCGGGGGCTCTTCGAGACTTTTAAAAATGACAAAGCAGAAGGGAACGCGGGAGCGAGCGAGTACATAAAACTGTCTTTGAAGAGCAAATTCTTAAACAAATGCTTACAAGTCATATTCAGCCGAAAAGGGAAAAAACGGGAGGACTGATGCAGGATGAGACGGAGGAAACGAAATGTTCTCCCAGCGGCTCAGACTGTGACATCTTCATCCCCACAGTGCCCGTCTTCCTCACCTCACGAGCGCTTCAGCTGATGGGTCATTACTCACCTTTCCTCAACAAAACGCTGCTCTCTCACTATCTTTTCTCCCACTCCTGGTCAGATTTTAACATGTAAAGATGAAATCACCTCTCGCTCTCATCCTGACTTTCCTCCCTCTTTGTTTCTTTGTTACTCTCAAGTCTCTCAATTTTTAGTTTTATTGTCAAAGCAGCGAACAAAATATGACGCTCCATATTCAAACTGTGGTTCTCAGACGGGGCGAATGAGGAGGAAAACTTTACATAATGACTCCGTCTTGCCAGTTCAGACAGACGCTCCACATCGGGGGGGGGGGACTCTAACGGGAACTCATCACCATGGTGAACCTGGGTTGCCAAGCACGACTGTCTTGGCAACCGCGTCACCAGGGATACTGGCTCCCTGTAGATGGGCTTCATTGATTAGAGTTGGAGCTCACCCCAGAGTCCTTGGAATCATTAAACACTGTAGGTTTTTTTTTTTTTTTTTGGAGAGAGGGAATGAGAGCCCGGGGAATTGTGGGAAGGACTCAGAGGTCATATTCATTAAGAGGTTGGAGGCCCTGTTCTGAGTCCAAACTGTATTTCACTCCCTTTCATCCACCTTCATGACATCAGTGGTGAGATGCTTATTGGATAACCTTCATCACAGAAGTTTGCTCTTACGCTGCTGATGCTCCATGAACTTCACTGCTGCTCCAGAGGACGACCTCAGAATTCACTCCTGAACGATTGGCCACAAAGTCTTAAAGTTTAATATGTTATTTGTGAATTAAAGCACACTTCTTGCAACATTTCTATTTACACATTCTCCATATATTCTTCTTTACACATTTAAAAACTCTTTAAAGACTTTACCCATCGTACTTCATCAGGACGGCGAGGGTGCAGTTTGATCAGATTTGATAGACAGTCAACCGAGATCCGCCCACCTGAGACCAGTGATACGACCACAGAGAAAAAGCAGAAATATCCTTTTTTTGGTGTATTTTGTTTTACTGTCATAGAACTTTTAAGTTACGGCATCACAATATTTTATTAGTGGTGCCAAAATAAGTGGATTAAAGAAAACTGTTCAGCTATCTAAAGCACTGACAATAAAATAAAACTGTTTTGATCTGAGAGATATGACAGAATCAAAACGGATATTTTTCATCTCAAATATCAAGAAACAGGAAGAAATCCATCACAGAGGAGACAGAGGAGATAAACACTCAGTCAGCAGTCACCAGACATTTTGGACTTAGACTGATTCATAACCGACAGCAGAAACATGCCCACATTTCTGTTGACTAAACAGACGATACCCAGCTCTGAAACACATGTTTATGTTACGTCTAAATGCTTCAGTGTCTGGAAAAAAAAAAAAATAAATAAATAAATAAATATTTCAAATATTTCCTATTGTTTTATATCTTGTGTTTTGGATCTAAGTGATTTTTAGAATTTCTTTTTATTGTAAAGCACTTAGTAACTGTTTTGAAAGGTGCTATATCAAGTTATTATTATCTTTTAATTAGTCAACATTGGTGTTTTAAGACTGACTGTGCAGTCCATGCTTTTAAGGTATTTGCCAGGTAAACTGTGCTTAAATCAAAGACAGCAGCAGCACATAGCTACAGACCAAATACGTCGCAAAACTACTAAAAGGTCAATGAAAAACCAAGCAGAAACAGGCTCTACAGTGAGGGGAACGAGGAGGAAGCTGCTCCAAACGAGAAAACCTCACTTGAGATTCACATTTCTTTGGTTTTGCTCTGCCTGAGCGGTCACAACAGACGTCGGCTCAACACGGAGTCCTGAACGATCTGTCATTCTCAGTTATATACAGGTATGCTTATGAGCTGACATGGCACTGTTGTGACAAACGCGTGAGCTCAGTGTCACATCTCATAGCACAGAGTGACTGATGCACCAAAGAACATATACTCACCACTTGACACAGCCTGTCTACACGCTTTACATTTCAGATGCAGCGGACTTGACAGATCTAATGTGTCCCTGGATGTGGAACAGTTTTGCCACTTGTAAGTTGTACTGGAGGAGGAATCTGCACTTTGCTTAAAATTAAAGAGAAACTCCATTTTTTATATTGCACATCAACATCGGTTTGTTGGTCATGAGTGTTATGCAGCCTGTGAAAACAACCCAGGTGATGTCATCAGGGTTATCTTGAGCAAAGAGGCTACAAGATCAATTATTGACAGAAAGCCTGCATTACAAACTGTGGGTGGAAAGACATGGACATTTACCAGGGATGGACGGTCTTATAAAAAATGTGCTACTGAGCTGCATTATGGGAAATGAAGGACCTAGTGTTTTTGGAGCATATCTGGGCCTCAGCTGTTTCCTTTATTGACCATTAAAGGACCAGTGTGTAAGACTGAATACCCCTCGACTCACTCTCCCCCTCCAAGAACTGACAGTGGCCCCGAAAAACAAGGAAGGTACTCTACAGCCGGTGTTTGGTTTGTCCATGCTGGGCTACTGTAGAAACACGGTGGTGCAACATGGTGAACTCAGTGGAGGAGGACCTGCTCCTGCTGGGGATATAAGGAGCTCATTCTGAGGTAACAAAAGCTGATTTTCAGGTGATGAAAACTCTCTCATCTCCTCCAATAGATCCCATAAATCTGGACCTTTAAGTATTCATGTTCCTTGTGAGTCCCCAAACTTTATGGAGGTGCACTACTGAATTGCTTGGAGTTTTTATTAGGCATGCACACACTTATTGTGAGGCAGACAGATCTATTACAAAGCTGCATAATGTCCGCCTGGTAACATTAAGGTGTGAGCCTATTTGCATGTTTTTCCTGTGTGTATTTTGCACGTACACAGAAAAAAGGTCTGACTTTCTAAATCAAAACTAATTTAGCAACGACAGAAAAAACATGAACTGTGTTACCTCCAAGTGTGTGTCGTTTGCGTGTCTTTCCAGTTTGTCTGCATGCGCCCATTCGACTCTGCCTGTGTGAAAGAGGGGCATGGGTGGCAGGGCTACCTTGAAAAGGGGATGAGAGGAACTTCCTCTTCTTGGAGCAGGCACAAAGCAGCAGGCAGCGGTGTGTGGGAGGGGCAGGATAGCGGGTAGACGGGGCGAGGGCCAGTGCCAGGGGCGAGGGTCTTTGTGTGTTTTGTTCGCGGTGGCGGCACCCCTCAGGTCCGGTGGACACACGCCTGGTTCATTCGACGACAGCTTTGTCTACGCTTGGAGGGCAGCCATGAGCCAGGCGCGCAGGTTGTCGTGACAACTGTGCAGCGAGACCAACAGGCGCACTGACACACACACTCGCAGAGATAAAGATGAGAATCGGTGGAGACATCATCATCATCACGGCTCACACTTAAAAAAACTACTAGCACGTCTTGCATGAATGCTAAATGACTGAACCGTGTGCGGCGGATGATGCGCCACATTTCACCGGCAGATGAGTTCAGACCAGGATATCGTGGAGGTTGTCAAACATGGCTTTTCTTAAGAGTGAAATAAAAAGAAAGCATCGCGTGCGTTGAAGTCTTTTTGTGTGTTCACAAAGTAGATTTGTCTGCTCTCGTCTCCCTTCGTCTGTCTAAGCGCTCGTCTTTGAACCCCGTTCACCTGCAGCAGCCGTACAGAGGAATGCGTTCGGCTGCGCTCCTCTCCAACCCTTGTGCATCTTTCAACCCTAAACTATGCCAGGATCTCGAAAAACAGAGCATCCGTTGACAGCAGGCGCTCCTCCAAAGACATGCTTCTCATGCCCTGTGGAGGCCCCCTGTACAGGAGACTCCCCCCTGGTCGAACCCCCTCCAACCCTGGCTCTCTCCTGCAATCAAAGACAGCTTCATTATCTGCTGACTAATTTCGTGCCTGCCCCCAAGACGACTTCCAGGTAATGGCGGTGCAGGTTCACCCTCCTCTGCTGCACCTCTCCAGAGCAGCCGCTCTGAGACTTTGAGGCCACAAGGCTGCGTTTCCCCCCTAACAAAGGGCTCTCTCAGGGGCCTGTGTTGCACCCCCACCCCCCCACCTGCATGGGGAGGAGAGGGAGGGATCAGGGAAGGGGAGAGGGGGGAGAGTTGAATCTTGAATCTCCACAGCAGGAGAGGAGCCAGCACTGGGACAGGCGGTGATACAACATTTGAATGCACCGACCGGGGACACACCGTCGTGCCTCTCCAATTAAATTATCCAGTCCACAATGGCGAGGCCTCGAGAATTGACACCTCCATTGAGAGTGTGTCAGCAGCTTTGTGGGGACCGACAATTTCCATCTCTGCAGAAATAGATTTGCTCCCAAGGGGAGCAACAATAGCAGGGCAATCCTTCTAATGCTCGTTTTTGGGAGGAAAATAGGGATGAGAGCTGGGGATTTGGAAGGTTTACTTACAGGGACCGAGGGAATTCTCTTTTGGAAGTGATAATATATCTGAAGTGTCTCTGACAAAAAGCAATGTGGGATGAACATGTTTTTCCAGGTGTAAGCCAAAATCGCCCTCAACAGTCGAACATTTTCAATTAGCTTAATCAATTGTGCTTTTCTGCACATGCGAAGGCTACGTGCTTTGAGCAATTTAGCAAGTTTTTCAAGGGCAGTGTTGGTGACAGCCAGACTTCATTCAGTTTTATCTACAGCTATGACTATCAGCAGTAGAAGTCTCAACCTGTGCCTCACCAATCGTCAATTTAATGTTTTTATCCACAAAAACTAACACACGTGTGATAGACCACAGGTTTTTCCACAATTTAAGTAAGGGGCTTGGTGCACCAAAGACGACAAAAGGTGAGGACATAAAAAACACAGATGTGAACTAGACTGATGGCAAACATCCAGTTTTTGGCACATACACCATCAGTTCAAAGCAGGTCGAGGCAGGAAAGAGAGTGAGAAAGACGGGAATGACATGCGACACATCCAGTATTTACACTGGACGTACCTCAGCCCACTGAGCCGCCCGGACACCCACGTTCTGTGTATTAAAATGCCGTTGACGTGAGGTGTCTACAAAATCAAAAGCCTGTCTGACACATGACAGCTCAGTGGGCGCAACGCACACATCTCCAGCTACAGATGTAGGCATCCAACAGTGCAAACGCACACACTGCCAATTCCCTCAGGCAGAGTTTGGGAAACACAGGACCTGACACCTCTTAAGTGAGCAAAAGCAACTGACACATCTGCATAGATGACATCCTCTCAGCAAAGAGCAGCGCGGGAGCAGCCGGGTGTCCGGCAGAGACCACTGTTCACAGCCAGGTCCCTACCGGCCATCAACACTTTTAACGTGATCCTGAATCTTATCCAAGGAGTTTTCGATGCCTAAAATTAAGCAAACAACAAGTTTGTAACAACTTTGGATGAAGTTGTCTCCTAACAAAAACTGCACTGCGGCTACGTTAGAGCAACCGCCAGCTTTTAAGATTAGAGGGCTCAATATGACGTCAGGTTTCTGTCAATCTAGCATTCACACATCAAAGTGTAGCAATAAAATAGCATAGAAACACTCTGCAAAAATACTTTATGTTCATGTAAAAAAATTCATGGAGCCTATTGTTAATTGATTTTTTTAAACTGTCAAAAATAGACGTCCATATTGGCCTACAAGATATCCCGTATTGCTGAAGCTGTGACAGAAACTAAACATGCAGAATGGCTGATCTTTGTCGTTGACCAATCATACTGCATGGCTGCATATATTTGATCTCCCCCTCCATCTCCTCTCTTCTCTTTTATGAATCTTCAGAGAGACCTCGGCGAGGCTTTCACCTCCACCCGCATAAAGACGCGGTTGTTCTGTTTGACTCCGTCAATACGAAGTGAATGTGACGGACAAAGGTACACGGATGGTACGTCTGTCTTCCTTCTCGGCATTAAGTGGATGCTGCTGAAAAGGCGAGCCTTTATGTCTGACCCCAACAGGTCAGACTGATACCAGATTTTGTGTGTGTGTGTGTGTGTGTGTGTGTGTGTGTGTGTGTGTGTGTGTGTGTGTGTGTGTGTGTGTGTGTGTGTGTGTGTGTGTGTGTGTGTCTGAGCCCAAGGTACCTGCAGGCCTGGAGACATGGTTGTGTATCTTGTTATAACGCAGATAGATAAGGCAGGAAAACCTCATAATTCAGGTATTAAGTGCCTGTTGATGTGATTAAAACTATCATGAACGATTGGATGAATGCAGTGTGACATCTGCTGCCATTAATCAAAAGAACAGAGAGAAACAAGGAAGGGCTCACATCCTGAGATAATATTTTCACAGACTGGATTCCTCCGCAGACATTTAGAAACTTTGATCTTTCTTTCCATTATGGCAGGAATGGCTATTTGTTAAGCATGTGCAGAGTGGAAACTACTTGCTGAATCAAAGAAAAATATCAGTTATATTTAATCTGAATAGACAAACTCATCTATCAGAATTAGATTTGATCATATTATTCCTGCTACGGCTCACATTTGATAAATAGATCAATTTATAGTTAAAGAACACAAGAACCGCTTCCTGGCGCACTCTGTTAAGAGGAACTTCTGAAAGCCCAGAGGATTTTCTTTGTCCAATCAGAGACACCAGAGGGTCCAAGTCAAGAGATGAAAGAGCCAGAGGAAAGAAATGAAGAAAATAATTCTCCCCTTTTGTCTCAGTTTCTGGGTCAAGGCCTAATTGATTTCCTGATTAGTCGTCCATCAACCTAAATCACAACCTGCTTTCACACCTGCGATGGGGGTGTGATTTTATAGTTGAGGAATTCATTAACGTTGAGCGGCTTATTTGTCGGTCTAACGAGTCTATTTCAGCAATTCCTGGGTCTAGAATTGAATGAAGCACGCAGCACAATGGAGACAACGTAAAACTGAAAAATGAAAATTACAGAAATTGCATTTACTCTTAAAGTTAATTCTGACTGTTGTTTTCCCATGAGGAATTTGACAAGCATGATTATTCATCTCTTGACAACAGCTCAATTAACACAATAATTTTGTTTTTCGTTTGTTATCATCAGGGGAAATATGCCATAACACAAGAACTTACACAGTGTAATACAAGCAGTGCTGAAAATATACATAGCCTGTTAGCGACATTCATGCATTTAATTTGTGGAATGAGGCTCGATCCTCATGTGATACATAGGTTTCAGCACTGCAATTATCTCCTCAAGAGCACAATGTAGGCATAATTTCCCCAGACTGCATAATTATCTTTGAGTAGGATGACAAACTCATCACACAAGTTTGAGAAACAAGTGGTTTCACTTCAGCCAAGTAGGCTTTGTTTCTGAACCAAGGATAACCTATTTTTAATCCTTTTGTATTTCAGGTAGGTCAGGACCTCATTTACAACCCCCATTCCAACAAAGTCTGGACACTGGAAAACAGAACTGAAATGAGAGGGATATACTCGATTAAAAACAGCGCAAAGGCAATATATTTCATGTTTTAATGATTTTATTAATATACACACACATTGAATACTTGGTGGAGAAGCGTTTGTTTGCAATGGCATCTTCAAGACGCTTCCTGTATGAAGAAACTAATCTCTCAGTGATCAGGCGGGATTTTGGCCTGTTCCTCCACACAGACAGTCTTTCCGACCAGCTTGGACTTCAGTTCCTTCCACATGAGTTCTGTTGGGTTTAAACCATTCCGACACCTTTATTTTCCTCCTCTGGAACCAACTGGACAGCCTCTTTTAGACGATGTTCTGGATCACTGTCCACCCTCATCTCGTCCTCATCGTCCTGGTGGACAGCAGCAGATTCTTCAGGAATTTCCTGATTCATGACTCCATTCATGTCCCCTCCGATCATGTGACAGAACCACGAGACGAGAAACAGCTCCACACTGTGATGCTTCCACCTCTGGTGCTAGTACTAGGTATAGTAATAGGTGTACGGTGGAACAGTGGCAACACTGTTGCCTCACAGCTGGAAGGTCCCGGGTTCGATTCCCACCTGGGGCGCTGTGGGCATGTCCTCCACCATGCCTTTGGTGCCTGCTGCCCCTTATCTTGAGGAAAGGGGTCTTTCTGTGTGGAGTTAGCATGTTCTCCCCGTGTTCACCTGTGGGATCCTCCATAAAACGAACCCCCCTCCTCTAAAAAAAACATGCAAGAAGATCACCACCTGACCAATGGTGACGACAAAGAAAACTGGGTCCCCGGGCGCTGGTCGGATGGCAGCCCACCGCTCCTGGTCTGCCGCGGAGGAAGAAATTCACCAATGCATGGTGTGTGTGTGTAGCATGTTCTATGTAGTGAGTGACAGATAAAGGGGAACTTCACTGCAGGTTTGGTGTCTTTAGGGTCATATGTGGAACCATTTCTTCTCCAAACATGTCGCGGAATGCTCCGAAAACACCTGTTTGGAACATTCCACAGGTAAACAGGTTGATTGGGAACAGGTGATCAGTGGTTCACAAGCGAGGATAGAACAGGTTCACCACTTTGTGAACACATGATTGCATAAAGGAGATTACTGCATGGACTCAGGAACGGTCCATAAAACTGTCAGAAAACACAGTTTGTTTGCAAGTGACTACATTCTGTTCTTATCCATGTTTTACACAGAGTCCAAACTTTTTTGGGAATCAGGGTTGTACAAACGCAGCCCGGGGGAGAAAGAGTTGCATCCATCCACACAGTCAGACTTCAAAGTTTGCCCAGAGTTCAGTGGTCTGCACAGCACTCTGGGCCAGCTGGGGCTTAAAGCGTAGCTCGAGGATCCCTGGTTCAATTCCGCCAACTGAGGAAAGTGCATTGGTAACCTTCAAGGCACAAACACGCTCGTTCTCTCTGCAGCTGCCATTTAAATCTTTTGTCACCACGGGATCAAAAACACAGTCAACTCTGCATGTCTCTGCATGACGTTTGTCTGGTGTAAAAAGAATTATTCATTCCAGTCAGGACAGAGAAGCAGGGACTCGACAGCGTCTGCAGAGTAAACATGGTGGTTTCCACAACTCCGGATGCCTTCCTCTCGATTCACAGCCAGGTTTTGGTTGATAGAGTCGGGATTTCAGTGACATACGAGATGTTTTGTTGGCGTTATTTTTTTTTCCACATGTAGCAGCAACAGCCAGAAAAGGCCCAGCTGTACTGATGGACTCTTAAGCTCATAGCGACCGACGCTCTTTATTGCACCAGATGACAACATCTCTTGTTAAGATTGTCGTATCCTGACACTTTGCTGGACCCACATCAGGTGTGAAACAGTGCCACTGTCTCTTCCATACACCACTCTCTTTAACATCAGCACAGACATACAATTCACTTTTCAACCTTAAGAATTCTGATTAAGTTCAGTTTCATGCCTCTTTGAATAAAAATGTCTTGATTCCTTGTGCAACATATCTACACTAGAAAATTTAGATTTGGAGCAAGAAGTGAGTAAATGCTTAGGAAGAAATCTGCACAGTATTTATTCAGTGACAAATGTGTCTGACTTTATGTTTTCCTACGTCTGCAGCTTACAAGGCCATGTGAGGACCAGCTACACAGGCCTCACCATGTAAAGACATATTGTCTTATGTTTGGTCTCAGCTCAAGTCAATGCTTTTCCTTCAATTTGGCCATCATTAAGGGAGTATTTTGGTGCGCTCATGGTAACCTGATACCATTGACTGATGCTGATCGCTCCCCACAGGGCCCCACTCTCCCTCGTTCAGCAGGCCAAGGCGAACCCAGCTGCAATTATAATACTTAAAATAATTCCACAAAAGTGGAGCCATCATTGAATAATTCAGCCTTCTAGTCTTGTCAGGACTTTGCTGGACTTATGACATCATTCAAGCTGAATATCCTTTAGCAGATGTGTGAGCCAAAAAACACTCAAACAGGAATCACACTCCCAGAACATTTGAATGTTTTCAAATGGACTTTCAAACTGCTGTTTCCCAAAACCGTGTGTGAGCTCCAGAAAGCGTCTCAGAAATCAGTGCTTGCAGCTCTGATCAGGTTTTGCAACAAAGCCCCGGAGTGGTCTGATTTGCACGGCTATGTAAACAAATCGTGTTTAATTTTACATGAGTATTTGCTTGGCGCCCGACACCCTAAGAGCACGGCCATATCATTAATAAGCCAGACTTGCTCATCAGACTGTAAATGGCTCACTTCATGTATAAAATATCAGAGGAATAGAGTGGCCTTGCATTTCTAAAGAGGCCTGAATGGACCGCTACATTCTGAGCTGGGATTTATGGAGCACGTCAACACCTGGACTTGGCGATGTTTACAGCGCCACTCCCACAGCGTCTAATGGATGATGAAGGGCCAGTATGGAGCAGATCTTCTGTTGATCCCTGGACACTTCTGAGTTTAAAACTGTCTTTTGGGAATCCACATTCTGTACACAAGGCTGTTGGAAGAGTTTATTAACCAGATCCTCTGCAGCCAAAATTAGGTTGCAAATGGCTCTTGGGTGCAGGAGCCAGTGCCTCAGTTACTTTACAGCGAAGTAGAAGTCTGTTGTGTAAATGCTGCTAAGCAGCGTTGCTCGGTTGCATGCTGTCCAGTCATTTTGTGCAAAAAAGGAGAGAGTCTTTTCACATTTTAAAGTCTGATCAGACATTAATTTGGAGCATCATTCCACTAAAAAAATCATGCAAACCTGTCTCCAAGAAACTGTTTAGATAGAAACAACTTGCAATGTAATTGGAATATACAGTTTTTTAGTCAACATAATAATTAGGGCATGGTATTTCATTCGTACTCTGTCAATACTCACTCTTTGACTGCACTACCTGCTTGTACAACAACACTGTTCTCATTCTTCATCCTGGTTTGGATGGTTGGGCCCTCACAGCATTCGGTTTAAGTTAGGGAAAGACTGTGGTTTTGATTTAATACTGAAAAAGTTAATGTGACTTGAAGCACGAGACACGATTTATTAACATTTAACCAAAACCACAGTCTTTCCCAAACTTTAACCAAAGTGCTTTGTTGCCTAAATCTGACCACATGCTTGACTTACGATGGCGCATTTGATAATACAAATTAGTGGCATGCAAACTTCCAGGAGGGTTGAGGTTTAACCTTTGAAATATGAATTTCCAGAACCAGCAAAATTATGACAATAATAGGATAGAGTTTTCCAAATGTTTGTTAGGTTCCTGTATCACACACAGCTCCCACAACATGATTCTTTTCAAGCACTAATTATAGAGTATTGAGACTTCAAGTGTCCTTACACTGAAAAGTTTGCAGAAGACTGCCAGTTAAACTATGGACAGGGACCCAAAATGGATGGCGGGCACAAGAAGACAAGTGTTCAATAAGCCACGAGTCCCACAGTGATCGTCGACCCAGTCGAGCTGAAACAGTTTCAGAGGGTCTGTCTTTGTAAGGGATTTGTGCAGCACACACAGCACGTCCACACTTGCTGGCAGTTGATATTAACTATTAAGCATGGCAAGTATCAAGCCCACAAGTCGCAGAGGATATCGCGGCAAGTTATACAGTACACGTCTGTTTTTCTATTCCCTCGATCTTTTGCAGAGTGGATCGCACAAGCTTTGCCCCCTCAGCACCCCATTTGTCTGCACTGCGGTGTGTAATTGTAAATAAAGAAGAAGCCACTCATGAATGCTCCCTCTGCATAGATGATGTCCTAATTGAGAGATGCAGTGAAATGGTTATAGGGTGTTTTCATTTCATGGTTCACTCCACACTCACCATGCGCTTGCACACACTCACACACACACACACACATACACACACACACACACACAGACAGACAGACATCAACCCTGTGGTTTGCATCATGAATAAATTGAATATCCTCTTACTAAGCTACTAAATACATCTGCAGTGTCACGCTACAGTGGGTTGGTTGATGCCTGTTCTATACAGATCGTTGCTTTTCACCAACACACAGAATATAAACATTTAGGTCATGTGACGTTACCAAGATACACAGCCTTCTCGGACTGATGGCCCATGTGTTTTTAAGTACGCTCAGTGCAAATGGTGCGAGCAGACGTGCAGTCAGAGTCCAAGATGGTGCAAAGATTTGGTTGATTTTGATTGAATGGAAACTTTGGATGCGGGATCTGCAGTGACTCAAACACTTCTCCACCTCAAGTTATAGAAACCTCAATTGTTGTGCAACTTCTGAACAACTCCATTAGCCTCCATACGTTTCTAAACTTCAGTCCATATGAGAGGTGACAGACACGTTTTTGTTCCTGACAAACAGCCACTCTGAGCAGGTTAAAACAAAGCACAGTGCTTTATTGGCAAACACAATATAATCCTGACAATGACTCAGAGCCAACAAAGCAAGGATCTGACACAAAACCACAGCTGAGGTCATTATTTCTCCTGTACTGCGGCAACAAAAGAAGCCTTATACCCAAACACGCAGCCTCCTCTCTACACTACAGTCGAGAATTTGCCTATTTCAGAATGTCAAAGTCCTTCATACTCAAAGCCGAGCACAGAAAGTGTGTTCAAAGCAGCCTGACATCTCCTGGTCTGCAAACTAGATGCCGATCAGCCGAGCGAAAAAGACACAAACACACCATTTTGAAGTTTCTTAGTTTCCATGTAGCCCGGCCTAAATCTGGGGGTTAATCGCATCAATATTTCAACAGACATCCATTAATTTGGTTGTTATAATGCCTTATGTATAACTTGCCTCACATAACCTCTTCTCCTGTTTCTACCATACTTTACTGCATTTCCTTGAGCATTCTGACACCACCGCAGGAGAAATGCACTTAAACAGGGAGAATGGGAGCAGGGGTTCATTGGCTATGCAGCTTGGTGTGTACATCATTGGCCAGGACCTACATGAGAGTGCTCATTGTTCTCTGAGGACAACATCCTTTATGCATGATGGCCAAAACAGAAAAAAAAAGACAGCAAATGAACTGCAACGGGCGAGAAAGTTCCCTAACCAAGCTTTATGAGAACTCGGTACCGAGTGTGTGCAAGGTTGATTTTATGTGTGTGTGTTACAGTAGTCACTGCAGCACACAGCCAGAGGGCTCAGCGTTTGATCCCTCTCTGTAAAATGGATTATCTGGTGGCAGGAGGGTGAAAGGATAGCAGTGTGTTAGCTTTGAAAAAAGAGACACAAGTGAGTGCGGATGTGTGTGTGTGTGTGTGTGTGTGTGTGTGTGTGTGTGTGTGTGTGTGTGTGTGTGTGTGTGTGTGTGTGTGTGTGTGTACGTGCATGTGATCTCAGCAGCGGACAGCCCAGGGGACCGGGCGGCCCCCGAGGAAACGTGTCTCAAAAAGCTCTCTATGGCTCCAGCTAATGCTCACTTTGTCACCCAAACAGGGCGGGAAAGATAATCAATAGCCTTTGATAGCTACTATTAGGGTTTTAACAAGCTTTTCCTCACGCTGGGCTGCTCTACTGAGGAGAAACGAGGAGAGCCTTCATCATCCTGTCCCTTGCAACCTTCCTCTCACTGCACACCACATGCTTTATTTCATCTTCTGTTAGCACAAGGATTCCCAAACCTGTCATATCAGGGAACCCCCAGATAGATCAACACTGAGCAATGGGTGCACATTAGCTTTGAGATTGAAGAAGAAGAAGAAGAAGAAGAAGAAGAAGAAGAAGAAGAAGAAGAAGAAGAAGAAGAAGAAGAAGAAGAAGAAGAAGAAGAGGCGTACTTTTATTATCACACACAACAATGCAATGCACTGCATGCACACACGCCATGCTTAGGTGAAATTATTTCTCCGCATTTGACCCATCCATGGTAAGTCCTTCCTCCGCGGCAGACCAGGAGCGGTGGGCTGCCAGCCAACAGCAGCGCCCGGGGACCCAGTTCCTTCCTGTCACCATTGGTCAGGTGGTGATCTTCATGCATGTTTTTAGTGGGGTTTTTTATGGAGGATGACCCATGCAAACTCCACACCTCCAGCAGCAGGCACCGAAGGCATGGTGGAGGACACGCCCACTGCACCACAGACGAGAATCAAACCCGGGACTTTCTAGCTGTGAGGCGACAGTGTTGCCACTGTACCACTCTGCCTCAGGTTTCCTATACAAAGCCTGTAATCCAAACAGCCATCCTTACACATGTTCTACTCATCCAGACTCATCTTACTCCTTAAACTTCCTGATGTGGTTAGGAACACCTTGGGCAGCCTCCTCAGCGCAGGTGCACTGAATTTTCCGTCTTGGAGAATAAGATTTACCCTCCCATGCACACACAGACACGCACACAGCACACCACCACAAATTCCCCGTCCCAGTGGTAACCGATAGGGGAGCACCTATGCTAAACTAAATCTAATTTGCAGCATCTGCGTTTGTCACACCATTAGAATAATTGTTCCCTCCTCAGCCGTTTCCCTGCTGTTTTCTATCAATTTCCTCCCCTCAAAACCAAATGATCTGTTCATCTCCGAGCCTCACGTGGGTTTTTTTCTTTTTACCAAATCTCAAGCCACTTCTCTCAAAATTAGCCCCTCACTTAGAACACATAATGCTAATGACCATAATTAACCCAAAATGGAACTTAAATAATTACGGACCGCGAGGATTGCTCATTCAAGAGAACGGTAAACTAATCTTCCATTTGAGAGTCTGATCAGGCTGCATTGTGTTTCATCCCTGCGAACACTTAATCTTCATTTACTAACAAGCTCCATCAAGTGCAGCTGAGCATCGGTGTAGCCGCAGTCACCTTGACACAACGCAAACAGGTCGTAACCAAACCCATTAGGTGGTGCAGGGAGAGCGAGTGAAAAATGCTTTCTTCTATTTTAACAGATACCGTCTGAGAGCAACTTAACACAAGGCTGCTCTCACTGGCTGAAAGTTTAAAGTCAGTTTCAGCCAAATCTGCTGTGTACCAACCATCAGTAAAAGCTTTTAGATCACATGACCCATACACGACCAGATATCTAAACTAGGCATTGTATGCATGGTATAAAATGAAGTTCAGACCTCAAATATTTAGAAAAACTGACGTTGGTTTACAATTTAGAACGACTGTGACGATGGCTGCACTTACAAGCACACACATTTTCCACTATTACTGCTAATATGAAAATATGACGACGCTGATACTGGTCCTGTAAGCAGTATATTCCATAGGCAGCATTTTCTGATTAAGGCATGTGGAACAATCTTTGGACATGTACAGTATACAGTGCATTCAGAATAAATGTCTCAGCTGGGGTTTTTGCTGTAGCTTGCCTTTTTACGGTCCACTCTGTGTGTTGTCTAGACATGAAGCCCACATTTCTGGCGAGAAGGAGAAGCACACCTACTTTAAACCTTATGAAAGACTTGGACGTCAGCAGGTTTTTGGATATGCACAAACATCACAGCGCCGACATCTTCATTAGGTGGTTGAAGGAATGAAAGAGGGAGGCTGTGATTGCAAGGTTGAACAAGCCCTTCTAACTTCCTGTTTTGAAGCAACAGGACAGGACGCAGGACGTGCATCATTATGTTAATCAGAGCATGCACGGCTGCATCATTAGCTACGTACACAGCTTAGGAATATCATCTTTTTCAGAATAAGGTAAAAAAAAACACTAAATATTTTGCAAATGTAGTCTGTTTCCTGAGCAGCTTCCACATAGCTCTACACTGAAAATCATCCTCAATCAAGGACACACAACACCATCAACAGTCTTCCTAAAATCAATTTATATGATTGCCAGAACTGTGACTTTTTGGTTAAAAATAGGCTGCCTTTTCTCTATGCCAGCATCTCTGTTCATGATTGACCTTGGTGGAAGCATGAAGAAGGTTTTGTGTCACTGATGCTAACCCTCCTGCTGGTGTTATCCAAGGAGGAAGGCGTGATGGGTAAGGGATGCTGTGGTGGTAACCCAGGTGGGGCTAATCTTCCCTCCCAGCGAGATCCAATAAGAGCCATTAGAGAGGTCTGGTCTGGTTCATTTGAGCGTCACAGTTAACAACCTTACACAGGGTGGGACAGTATACGAGGAGCTACAAATCTCTGAGCAGCACAGAGCAACAGGCTTATTCGTTCAAGACACGACTCATCCATTAGATTTCTGTGTCCTCTGACATGGAGAAGAATTACCTAATTTAAAGACTTGCTTCACTAATGTCTAAGCGAACGGTGTTGCCTCAAACTGCGCCTCAAACAGCAGTTTTGAGCATCATGCTAGATGATGTAGCAGTGGACTGGATGAGAGGAACCTGCTGAAAGGCTGGAGGGAAAACAGAGGCTGCGTAAATGAAATCTCATCCGTCTATCTGCGTTCCTGGTTTCCTCTTTATCTCATCCTGCAAAGGAGGGAGGAGAGGGTGGATTTGTTTTTTATGGGGTTTACAGTAATGCTCAGAGGGTGAAATTATTCCTGGAGCCCCGAGTTTAATTATTTCCTCTCGTATCAATACAGTCCACCGACGTAATTTCCGTGTTGATCTGATTAAAGAAATATTACATTCTGCCAGGGCACGGGCAAATTGACTTTGGTGGCAAGGTCTTGACAAGAACCAGACACGCAGCTTTATGCATCAGTAACGGCGTAACCATATTATCCATGCACTGCTTCCTTCAGTGAAAAGGAAGATGCAGGCTGTTTCCAATGAAGACAAAAGAGGAGAGGAAGGAACGGAGGAGACGGTGTAGACGTGCGAGTATACACCTTCTCTGAGAATACTAATGCCTTGTCATCAGGAGCCTGAAACATCAGTAACATCACCGCCTACATTACTAACTAATTCAAGACAATCAGTATTAGAAAAGTCAGTAAACTCAATGTTAGCACAAACGGCTTTACTTATTTCTGTCATCACAACTAGACCAACACATTTATCTGCTGACATACTGGATCAAGATTGGCCATTAATTTTGTCAGCAAACAATCTGATGGAGTATCGTCCCTGAACACAGCAACATAGAAAGTGTGCTCATTGTTTGACCAATCTTCACTAAATTTTCACTCCTGCTTTTAGCGTTTTTTTTTTTTTTTTTGTTTAGTTTTGTTTTTGTTTTTTTTCTAACTTTTTATCCTCTAAATTCAGAAAAGTGCTACATAAATAAAAGTGTTTACTACCCTAAGGTTACTGTTAGACATGATCAACCGACTGGACTTCTGAGGCTGTTACCAGTTTCCATATTTGAGAGTTAAAGATAAATCAAGCAAAACTTACTGTTTTTATAGCAACACAAAATAGAAGTTTTTTCTCTGATGAAAGGGTTAGAATAACTACAGCAGGTTGACTCTGTAATGCTAAGAATCCTCAGTCGAGCTCCTCAGGCTAAGATGATCGGCTTAATCTCACATCTGACCCATCTTACATAACACTATAGGTAAATGACAAAAAAATGCAATAACAAACAGATTTTTAGGATGGAATTTACCTTTTTTTGGGTGTTTTCTGTATGTGTTTTTGGGTGTCAGCGACTGCAGCCGTGACCTTTTTGGCTACGTTATGTTACGGTTTAATGAGATGAAGAAACTGGTATCTGTTATTGTGCAACTTGTTTCCAAAAATCTAATGATTACAGTTGATTTGTCACATTGCTGGAGATGTTTCTGCTATCAAACCTAGAGCAAATATCGCAACACGATGATGACCAAGATGAGGACAACATGGAAAAAAGGGTACAAAAATCCAAACGCCATCTTTATCATGTGGTCTGATAACTTTAACCAACGACTGGGTCACTCTACTCTCTGAATGTCGAAGAAGCTATGCTGAAAGTGAATACAAAAGAGTCAGACAGAGGGCAGGAATGTGAGTCAGCAATCGAGTAAAAGGAGAAGGAGAAAGAGGGAAAGGGCTCGGGGGAGGAAGGGGGAGACGGGGCAAGAGTGCAGCCATGTGCTGGGGTGTACACCTGTACCAAGAACAGGTGTTTTCCGCCCCACTTGCAGGCCCCCTGATTAGGAACCGCCACGCTTGCCTTACTCCGTCAAAGACTAGCTTATCCCCCATCAGTGCAGCTCAGGCTCTGGGTAAAATGATGGTTAATTAGCCAGCAGAAAGCCACAGGCTGGAGGTTGATGGAAGCACCCCCTTCCCAACCTTCCACCCTCTGCACAGATCTGTGTATACTGTACACACAGAGGCCACTTAGCAAGGATGAGCAGACACCCAGTTGTTTTCTCAGCTTAAACTGAATTTTTAGGACTCACAAGACATTTAACTGTGTTTTATTACCTTTATCTTGTGCAATGTGCACTTGAATAAAAAACTAAAGCCATACAGGATTATCTCAAATGATAATGTCTTATAATAAAAGCTGCTCTTTGATTGAAAGTACAATGGCTGCAGTGAGCATGTGAGAGTGAAAGGATTAATCGAGCGCACTGTATTTGATACTGTATAACATGTCTTTTTCCTGGCTAATCTGCACATAGGGAAGCAATCAAAAGAGAGGGAGGGAGGGAAGGGGAGGGAGAGAAAGAGAGAGAGGGAGAGAGAGACTATAATTATGCGCAGCTGCAAAAGTGGGGGGCCAAGAGAGGTTGCATTACCCAGCACTAAACACTTTCACCTGCGCAGCTATGCTACCCAGGGTTAAACACTTTCACCTGGACGGAGCCACGTTTTCAAGTTTTAATCATATTTCCACCAGGGAGCTGAATTACTGTGCAGAAATGACTTTGTACTAGACTTACGATGGCGGTATGAAAGACAATTTGGGGGTAATGCTGAAGGGCAATTCTCAAAGAGCAACAGACTTCAAAATTGGTTCAATAACCCGTTTTAACGGTTCTCTGGCAACAATTGTGTCTTACATGGCAAAAGAAACAATCCCGGTGCAGCCTGAAACCTGCTGCCTGTTTGAGCAGAGTAGCATGTATGTGTTAACAATAGGGCTGTTTTTTGGATTGACATGTTCTGTATCACACAGTCTCCAGCCCCTACTGAGCCTCTACAGCAGGGGTCCTCAGCTACAGTCATCCAACAGTCAGAATATTCTCAAAACAGACACTGTTGGGACTTTCATATATAAAAATTAAATGTATTTAAGTAAATTCAGCAATTTCTTATAATATTTTTACATTCTTACAAAGTTAATGCTATTTTATGAGCCAATACCAGCATGAACAGACTTATCATAATGATAACTAGATGCTCTTCAGGATCCCAGGAAGCAGTCAAATTCACTCAGAGACTCAGTGCAACAGTTGGCCAACGCAAATAAGAACGTCTTGTGTCTACGACACAGAGCTTAGTGATTCTCCGACAATGCCAGTTACCTCCCATAGTCTGGCCAGTGCACTGCTGTCATGGACATGCTCATCATAATTATGGGGATCCACCCACTGTGGACAATGAACATCCACTCCATAGCTAACTGGTCATCAGGCTGCGCCACTGGCAGGGGAAAATGATCCCATGAGTGTGTATTTTAAGGCCACATACTGACTCATGCATGCTTCATTAAACCCTAAAAGGTGCTCTACAGCGTTACCAGCAGTACAACCTTGAGGCAAGACGTGCATTGTTTTCATCTCTCTCCACTGGTCATGTCTCATCCTGTCACTCTTGCTTACAAAGTCCAGCCAGCTTTGTGGAGGCAGGATGTTGGACGAGGTGGTCTTGATGTCCTTCTCTCCAGCGACCAGCAGAGTCCAGCAGGAGTTTTGTTCCAGGCCTGGCCAGAGATGGACCCTACTACTGCTTGGTATCCGTTCGTCTACGTTATGTTCCACATTCGTTCCTACCCAAGAGTTGTCAATTGACATCCAATGAAGAGTTTGTATCCCACATTACCATGCTGGTAAGCTGCATTTGTCCCGATCTCATCTGACACTCAAGTGAGCTTCCCACCTCCAGAGGGCTCTGATATCCCTCAGTGTCTGGGTGAGGTCATTTCTCCCCACATGCACTGCTCCATAGATGTCTTTGAACATCTTCTCTCCCCATCACCTGGGACCAAACGATGGGGCATGCAAACCCATCCACCCCAGGAAGGTAGGGATTCTTGGAGGGGTAAGATGGCAATTCTCAGATGGTGGTGACTCTCAGGTGGTGGTGACTGTCAAAGCACAAATCCTCGTACAATGTGGACATTTTCCACAGTCTTCCCAAATTTTCCTGCCAGATTTAGTATTGATATTGAGTATTTTCCTCCATTGCTGTTGCTGAGCTATCTTTACTGCGGCCACCCGTTATACCTCCGAGCCCAAAGCAAAAGGTAAATCGCAAAATACCCAACACATAATGGAAAAGCCTGTGTCTGGCCAATGGGGGGCTTTAGGCTTGTACACACAGCAGCACAGAAAGGAACCAACAAAGAACATTGGAAACATGTTTCCATTTTTAAAACGTAAACAATCCAGCTTCCACCATGGCTCGTGATGCTTAAGAGTGGAACGTTTACGTTTAAGCTAAATGAACGAGCCGAAATGATCCATTAAAATGGTGGAAATGAGATGTATTACAGATGGCTAGTGGACAAAGACAGCTGAAGACTCGCAATTTGAGAGAACGGTAGTACAGAAGGATACTACTGTATCTAGGGAAGATAATGTTGAGGCGGGGGAAGGTGGTGAGTGTCAGGCTGTGCGGGGGAATTTGGGTTTTGGCATGCATCACTCTCTGCGGAGCTACTGGTGCTCACACATCAGAGCTCCACTTCCTCCAGGCACAACATGCAATACACAGAGGTGGAAGAAATGCATGTATACAGACCTATACACACATTCACGTGCTTGTATCCATACATGGACACACGTGCACAGATAAGCGTACACACGCTCAGACACTTATTGTACATACATGTGTTCCCTCCAGCCATAAGCACTGCTCTGCAACCTAATTAAGAGAACAATTAAGTCTGAGGCGATGAGGACTGAAAATGAGGGCCGCTCTCTGTGTGTGTGTGCGTGTGTGCGTGTGTGTGTGTGCAATCATCAAGATCATATATCTAACTACAAAATAAAGCCAGAATGTCAAGCATTTGGTCCCTCAGAGCTGAAGTCTGCTCCAACTCTCAGTGCTTTTAAATCAAGGCTTAAAACTTCTGTTTGCAACGATGTTTTGTTCAGTTAAATTTGGGTCATATCCAATTTAATCATATCATGCACTGCGCTGTCATTTCACTCTCCTGTTTTATTTAAATGTAGCTTATTCTGTGCATTTATATCGATACAATTTTGATGTATAGCTCATGTAAAGCACTTGAAATTGCCTTGTGATGACATTCAAATGACACAATGTCCTATAACTGAACCTCCATTGTGTCAATACCTGTGTAAAGTCACAAATTGTATAAAAAAACTTAGCAAATCTTACAAAAACAAACTGCTTTTTAACACTTTCCTGATTTCTGCTGGATATCTCTCAGATCTCCAAGTTTCTGGTTTTCATACTGTATCTCAAACTGAGAGTTTGTGCGGTCAGTTCTAGTTTAGGAAACTTTTATGAACATACCGTAGGGTCCTGTCGAAACAATTCAAACCTATCATAAACCCGTGCTGAAAAGGCGGTGTTTTTCGACGTTTGAGGATACATGATGTTCATCTGACAGAAGCGATATTCCATCTGAGCTTATACCATAACATAGGTCTGTGCTGGCAGCACAAACAGGCTTCTGCAGCCAGGACGCCAAGAAGCAGGGAAATATTAAACAAAGGAGGAGAGAGCAGACGCTGAAAAATACCTGCTGGCCCAATACTGAGGCTCCATATGCCCAGCTTTACCCTTACTGCTGGCTGACTGCTGGCTGGGCAGCCTGTATGCTCACTCTCTCCCAGGCCTGAACACACACTTACACACACAAATACACAGGCAGACACAGACGCAGACACACACACACACATGCAACACACGCTTCACTGGGGACAAGCCAGCAAGAGTAATCCTGGCCTACTTTTCTGCCCGGAGCGTACTGCAGCACCGTCTACACACACCACCACTACAGAGGAGGGAGAGGAGGTGCAGGAGGGGCGGACGAAGAATGAGAGGAGATGGAGGGGAAGTTAGGAAGAGGGTGGAGGGGTGACGGAAGATGGAGGGAGCGGTTAAAAATTGGAAAGAGTGATGGAAAGGAAAAGGATGACCACGGAGGGAGGACTGTCTCAATCGTGGTTTAGATGGTGTCGGCAATTAAAGCGGATGAGATAATGACTGAAAGAACACCAAATGCAGGCATGTGAAAGCGAAGGAAGTCAAGCTGGATGACACAAAGAGGGAAAAATGAGAAGGAGATAGAAGGAGTGAGAGGGACCAACAGAAACAGGGTTGGAGGGAGTCAGTGAATCCTAATAGAAACCAGTGCAACAGCGGAGCCTCCTGCCAAACTGGGGTGGGGGGTGGGGGGGTGTTGGCTGCTCTTTTCCAAATAAGCGCATTAGTTAGTGCCACTTCCTCTTGCCGGGAGTTCCTGCTGCATATTCTGAGGAGCCCCAAACCACAACGGGGAATATTTTTACTCTGCTCCCATTGACAGGATGAAAAATGATACCTGGAATATGTAAATAAATGATTACATCACACAGGACAGCCATGAACACATGCATGCCTTTCACTTAGCCGCCCAGAATATGTATTAAGACAGAAAAAATGTTTGTAAATAAAGTGAGAATTTATATATTCAGCCACTCTGGTGACTCATTCATTCATTCCCTTCAGGGGCACACATACCATAGTTGTTGTTTGCTTTGACTCAGGGTGTAATTACTGTGTGTATCCAGAGACTGCACAGAATCATTCTATGAATCATGTTTCCATACGTCTGTGGTCGAGAAGTTTCCTGAATCCAAATTAGTTGCCAGGGAAAGTAGTGTGTTATTACGGGCCATGAAAAAAGATGTTTTATGCAGTAAATTAATCGAGATTTGTCTCGAAACATAATCGTTATTAAGCTGGTGGCGCATGTACCTGGATAAAGGACAAAGGGGCAGAGAAGACGGTAAATCATATCACTCTGAAATGTCATACATCGGTTAGGGAGGACAAAATATTCATTCATTTCAAATAAAATTAATTATGAGAAGAAATTGATGGATGACAATGAAAAAAGTCATAAAGCACCAACCAGAGTAAATTGTCCAAGCAAAAGACATCCACTACATCACTTAAAGATCTGGTTTATACAGAAGGGAAATTAGTAGAAAGTAACCAAACATCAACTGTGACTTGTGTACGTTTTTCTTCTTCAAAAGACACATCTCTCAACTTGGAACAATGCTTCTACATGCAGTACTTTGTCATACAGTAGGTGGACAAAAGCACTGGGATACTACAGACTGCAATCAAATACAATGCAATCACAAGCTATGGTCTCAAAAGGTGGTAGTTTGTAATACAAAGGTGTGATATTCTACCACCTGATCACCAGCCAGTACAAGAATGTCAGAGAAAACTGCTGACAGGCAACGTTCAGTGACTCATTTTCTACAGCATCTGTGCAGAGAAACCATAGTGTGGTTAAGGTTTGAGGGGAAAGATTGTGGTTATGGCACATAACTAAGGTGCAACTGAGGTATGGTCAGGATCAGGTAACTAAAAACACCTGGATACACTCAGGGAAGGTGATAATGGTTAATAAGAAGGCAGACGCTGACTGCAGGTCTGTGACAGGATGTGAACCCTGGTCTCCAGTGTGCATGTTGGACTGATGCACCGATCTCCACATGTATACTTTCTGCCTCAGTACATACAGGCCGCACTCCTCCTTTAGACGTAAACTGCGAGGTGACCCAAACAAAACATGAAACTAATTGCTGGAGATACTGGGATGAGATTCCATTACTGTATATTGCCGTGCATTTCCGTTATTTTGCCCATCTCATTTATATTTAAAGTACGTTCGGCTTTCTAGGCCAGTCCCACTAAAGTACAGTTAATTATGTGCATCCTTCTTCTTCTATCTGTTCCTACAGTACAGAAGTGATATAATGAGGACTTGTGCTGCATGAATCACTGATACTGCACTCTTAAACTAGACAGGGGTGCATGATTATTTTTTGGTCAGCGGGGAGCAAGAAAATGTTCTGAGCAACCCCAAGGCCTTTCTGCCGTGAAGAAAAAGAAAAATATAGATCGCATGAGAGGGAGGGGAGGGTATTTAAAGGGTCAGGTCAAACACACACACACACACACACACACTCACAGTCGTCCCACTGCTCTGATCGCTTTCACTGATGAAAGGTGTGTCTCTGCTCATGGGTCGTTTGTCGCGGGCATCTCCACGGACGGCTCATTGGAGAGTGCAAGGACCCCTTCATCTTTCACAGTGACAGGTCTCGGACACTGGGCCCCCCTGACAGACGACCAATAACTCGCCGGAGGGGGAGTGGAGCTAATGGCCTTGACTCCACGCTTCAGTAATGATCACGTCCAGATTTCAAGTGTCACACACTGATGTCGGACCCCACCCACAAAACACGGGCTGCTGTCGCCGTGTGTGGATGGGACACGGCGAGGGTACGACCTCACGCACTCACGCTCCTCATTCTGATTCTAAACTGGGATGGTCGGGTAAAAGTATGCCGGTGGGCCGAGTTCTAGCCTCCATTAGATGAACATGCAGGAGAGAGTTGTCAATACTGATCTTGTCATTTGGTTAAACAGCAGACTCAGCTCAGGCTTCTCTCTCTGGCGCAGTCAGTCTTGTCACAGCTAAGTCACATCTCCACTATGGTCCCAAAGTCCTCTGGAAGAGATTCAGAAATGGAGTCTGGTCTTCTGCAGCCACACTTCCGACACTGTTTAAAAGCTGCTTTGCTGATATTTTTTTTTGTCTTTTATAAGCATACTGAACGCGTTGGCAGCTCATTTATTACAGATGTGGTAACAGATACTTCGTGGTTGGATTTTATTTGTTTCAAACTGCAGCACACCATCTCAGATTTATTTTGTATTTCCTTAACATGACGCACCAGCAGAAGGAAAACAGCATTCCTTTTCCTGCAACACGGACTCTGGAGACGACAGGAACAAACAAGCCCTACGTTCACTAAACGTCAATAAACGTATGCTTTTACATACAATGAAAAGTCAAGTTCACACGTCGGCCACGTGAGCTGCTCAAGCAAAAACAGTCCTGGAGCGTAGTGATTGCAGAGTGGAGAGAAGAGAGAAGCTGTTTACCAGCCTAAAAGAATTTCAGCAGTCTGTCTTTCAATGGAGATCTTAATAACTGCCCCTCCACTTTAAAAAAAGGAAAAGATTCCCTGCGTGCTCCCACACCACCGTTCTGCAGCCGAACCTGACCTTTGACCTTTCAGCAGTCAGCGTTGCAGCATGAACTGCACTGAGATCAGCTTCCTCAGTGAGGAAGTCTACTTTATGTTGCTATTTTATGGTTTTTATCTGTGCTTTCAACTGAGAATCAAATGGTAGAAGGTGACCATTTTGTCAAGTTATAGGCAGGAAGAGACTGGTGACAAGTGTGACACATCCCATAAATACTCATACGTCCTTGATGCATCCATACTGTAGACGGTGTTAATTAGTAGAATTGAGAAACCGCCAAAAAAACAGCCGGCCTGTTTATATGGTTCCCACAGGCTCCTGCAGGTGTCGAAGAGAGTTTGATACAAGGTGCGAGGTAAACTTAATTATCTCTTCAGGGAAAACAAGAAATAAAGATACCACAATAATACAGTAATCTGATCTCTACAAGCACTCGCTCGCGCTCAGATGTCCCCTGTAGACCCGTCCGTGAATGCATTCAGCACCTCCTATCAGCGGATGAAACACAATACGAGTCTACATCAAAGTAAAGAGCAATATTCAGCTCAGGTGGATCAACACGAGGCACAAAGAGCACCACGCTCGTGCACGTGGCTTTGAACTGTCCCTTCTCCTCCGTCCCTCCACGAATTTTCCTGTCATTCTGCACCTTTTTCACGAAGCAGGAACCTCTTAAAATCATCTTTGAGGAAGCGTTTTGAGGTTACTTTGAGTGTTAAAATGAAATTCAACAAGATGTTCCTCCCCCGTCTGCTCGTATCCATCTGCATGCTCTCCACGGGTGAAAAGACCTAATGACTCCCCACAGTTGTCTGCACGGTGGAGGCTTGACGGGCCTTGTCTTCACATGTAACTGTATCCCTGTGAGTGATGAGGGCCTACCCAGCAGCTTCTCATCACTCGGCGGAGAAGACGCTAACCACGATTAGTAATAGCCCCATTGATTTTCACTGAGTAGCGTTCGCTTGCTCCAATCCTCCACGCTCAACTAAATCATGTCAGAGATATTAAAGCACTGCTTCGTTTTTTGTTTGGTTTTTTTCTAAAGGGCACATTTCACATTCAGCAAGAGAGATCAGGATCTATTAGGGCATTTGTGATTGCACTGAGTATGAGTGCTGACAAGAAAGTGAGGGCTCCCTGCGCCAGACAGCATGGGATTTAGTCTCTCACTATTTAACTACAGAGACGAGTTCAGGGGAAATAATATCATATTGACCTCGTGAAAAACTGAGTAGTTAAGTACTTTTGTCTCTCCAAAGCCCACTGAGACTCACCTCGTGGTATCAACCCACACATGTTCAATCTCCAGAAATAATCATCCAATACTAATCACAGAATAACATAGGCAAAGGATGTAATTATGATTTTTTTCTTTTTCTACCATTGTAAAACCTTAAGGGGTGTGACACAATAACCTTTCATATGCCGAACGCCTCATCTGGAATTGAAAATTAGATGGAAGGACATTATAAAAAGATGAATAAAGAGGGGTGGGGAGGGCTTGCGGGGGCCATGAAAACTGAACTCCTGCTTATGAATATGCATATTCATATTTGGACCCTGGTCTGTGTGAAAGACAATGGGGACTCCAAAGTTTGCTGGCCCCTCTGAGTGTATTCAGCCTCGTCCCATACAAAGACACAAATTTTCCGCTGAGGCCTAGTCAGAGATGGCGTGGAGGGAAGCTCAAGCACCCCTGAGTGTCCCTGAATCAGACAGACAGGAAGTGGTCCTGCAAGAACCCCCGTCCCCACGGCGATTCCCATGAATTCCCACAATTCCACTGGCCCGTTGGTTGGTTACTTATTCAGCGATGCGCCACCGTGCTCCCCTTGAACGCAGTCATAAAGAGACAAGAGGGGGTCGAAGAGCGAAATGGAGAGAGACGAAAAAAAATCATATTTCATTCACCGTCACAACATGACCCAGATAACAGTAGATTGCCCTTTTTAGTCTGGACAAAATTGCTTTTGTGTCCGAAGTTACAAGAGCGAAAGAGAAACAAAAAGCCAAATGAAAAGGGGGTGCTTCAAAGGTTAATCCGTTACAAGCAAGATCAGAGCGTCCCTTCTTTAAGGAACAGAGGCAAATCTATCTCTTTTCTTTTTCCCTCCTTTCTCTTTTATGTCTGGCCATAAAGAGCGGGTTTTATGTACACTCGAATGGCTGAGGCTCACAGAACATGCATGCGAATGAGAGGAAACCACAGGGGACCGATATATCTTTACAAACATATATGCACATCGAGAGAGAGAGAGAAAGACGAAGGGAGACGGAAAGAAGAGGGAGAGATGGAAAGACAGAGATAAAGAGAGACAAGAAAGTAAGCAAGAAAAGGGAAAGATGCAGGGATGGAAAAGGGAGGGTTGAAAGAAGGTTATGGTGGAGAGAGGAAGAGACAGAGGGAGAGAGAGACAGTCTGGAGGAAAAAACTGGAAGGAAAGCAGTCTGGTGCTTTAATCGCAAAATCAGAGCTGAAGGAGCGAGGCAGGCATGCAGTCATCATAACGGATCCCATCTGAGAATGCTATTACAGGCCTGGCTCTGGTTGTGGCTACGCTACTGGGCTTACAGCACCAGCACTGAGGCTTTCTACTTCGGCCATGACCTGCCTTTAGTACCTGCTAAAAAACTGCGCCTGCTTAATATCAGAGCACTCATCGATTCCCAGGCTGCGATGGTGCAGTGCTGCAAATACGAGCGCTGTCTTAAAACAGAATGTGTGAAACTTTGCCTTTTGCTCACCTCAGCTAAACACTGAGCATTTTATTTGAGAAAGAATATTTCAGAAATTGGGTATTTTAGTCCAAACAATACTAACAAAATATTCCCAAATTGTGCGAGAACTGAACCTTGTACTTCTAATTCCTGCTTTTATTAATCATGAGAAGAATCCAGGGCAGAGCAGGGAATTTAAAATGTGTGTCTGAGAAACTCTGAGCTGCAGAAACATCATAGCTTCTTTCATTGATGCTTTGTTGATCATTGTAAATCTGATTATACCTACCTTTTTTCATTTGTCTGTGAGTTCCTGAAGCTTGGACTGTTTGCATGCTGTAAATATGAGCTGTAAGCGGCATAAATGTATCAAAAATATACAGTCTGAGCCCAGCATTTGTAACTACATTGGACTGCAACTAGTTTTTCCAAGAATATAACACCAAAGCACTGTGCACTGTGCCTTTCCAAAACATGGATTCCACTCTCTTTCTGCACCAAAATGCTTTTGTATTAGAAAACGACCATCCCCATCACATATTTACAGGACAAGTCTGTTGAGCACACGCCAACTTACCTGCAGGACTGGAGGATGGAGTGATGGATGGAGGGAGGAGGAAGGTGGAGGGGGGAGGAAGGAGAGATGCTAGAGGGAAGCAGGAGACTGGAGTTAAATATTAATCCGTGGTGATTCATCTGCTGTGGAAGCCTCCAGGCTCCTTCTGCATACCGCCAGCTGTTGGCCCCTGTCTCTTGGCCCTGGACCTGGATGTGAAAGGCTGGGCTGTTGCCCAGAGTGCCCAGGCATGAGCTTCCTTGGCTGGGGGAAAGGCAGCGCAGGCCAGGGCAGGTGGTGGACCTGGCTGGGACGACAGTGTGCGAAAGTGTGTTTGTGTGTGTGTATTACAGGGTGTTACACATACTGTATAACCACAACTCTAGGGTCTAACAGTCTTGCGCTGGAGTCACCACACTATGTCATACCCACAGAGGGCAATGAGGCTTGACACTGTTGGGTTGTGAGGCCCGGTGGTGCTGTAGGGGTTCAAAGATGGAGGGATGGAGGAGCGGATGGAGGCAGGGAAGCCGGAGGGATGGGGGGGGGCAAACTAACTGAAGTGCATGTCGAGCTTTTGTGCTTTGCAGACATATCTATATAAAAATTATAAAGTAATAAAACATAACATTTTTCTATAAAATAGTATCAATTTGCTACTTCAATTCCTGACTGCTTTAAAATAATAATAATTTAGCCAATAATCAATTCACTGAAGCTAAAAAATCCAAGGAAAATACAGTATATCAGTGTCGCACACACTGTTTGACTGACAGGCCAAAACGCCAACAAAGTGAACACTGAGCACTCAAGACTTCACAAAATCTGTAATATGAGCTGATGTGTTCATTGAAATCTGGACCAGATCAACAGCAGTTACAGTAATCATGAACAGTATGGAACATAGCACAGCAGACCAAATGCAGCGCAGCACACATGCATTTGAAACCCGCTTTCCGTATTCACGCTCGTTCATTTCATCTTGGTCATCCGTCGTGCTCGAACATGTGACCTGGCGTGTCAGAGCGAGGCGGCCAGACGGCCTCACACACAGCTGCTGCTTTGGCTATCACTGAAAAGCTAATGTACCTTGGATGATTTCACTTCAACAAGTACGTTGATGGTAGAAGGAAGCTGGAAGAGTTTTGTAGGTGCCAGGAGAGAAGAACTCAAGGCTGTATAAAGCTTAGAAAAGCCTCATGAAATGTGAACTGAGCAGGAACTGGTACATGTATCAAATGTTGTCTAAACGTTGACTAAAGCTAATGTTAGGGACAACTTTAAACAACACAACAACAGCCTCACTTTTCATAAGTTGGCAGCAAATTCCAGGTCAAGCATGTGCTTCTACCACTCACTTTCTATCAGTATTTACTGCAGATTAAGGAAACGGGGTTAAATCAATGTGTGTTCCCGGCTGTGTGGCTTAACTTTACATCAGCACAGTATGAAAATCAACTTGCAGTTGCAGTGAGCATCATTTATGTTTTCGGTCAGAGTTAAGGGGAGATTCAGTTCTGGTTGACAGGGTCACTATGTAGCCTATGCACATAGCTGATGTGCACCACCTCAAAAATGTAACTACATATCGGGTGGCTACAGGAATACCACATTAACAGCAACTGTGATTAGTTAGCCAGGGCTGCTTGCCCTTTTTTTCCAAAAGTTTCCAATGGCGGCAGAGATTGCTGACAGCGAAGGTAACACTGAGTCGAAAGAAGGCTCAGATATCTGCTCATTTTCAGTGAGACACACAGAGCAAAAACCATTTCCACTGCAAATCTTCAGCTCACTATGGCCTCCACTCTCTACCACAGTGAGTAAAGAAATGGAGACGCTGCAACTGCATGTCAGTAATCTGAGAACTTACCAGGATGTAACTCCAGTTCTATGAGTAATTCTGCAGCCCACTCTCAAAACTTAAGATCTGAGTCCAGCTGCCTCTTTGTGTCAAGTACAAATGCAGTTTTACACTATGATGTCAAACACTTGAAAACTCTCCTTATTGGTTCATTTAGGTTTGTGTGACACTCATCTAAAGGAGAAGTGAAAAACTTCATATATAATCATATAAGCTTGTGTTTTGTCTTCCAAGTTTTATTTTACAGAAAAAGTAGCTTGTGAATGTAATGATTTCAAGTGAATGAAAGAGATCCCTATCACTGTGTTTACAATAGCTTTGTAGTGTCATTGTGTCATTTAGCCATGGAGGTACATAATGAAGGTGGGATCAAAACAGAAAAAGATTATGCAATTACAATCTTTCCCAGAGAATCAATGCCGTACAATCGCGTATTTGCAGTTACCACTGAGTTTCATAGGAAAGTAGAGGAAAAGGAGAGAACAGCAGGATGCAGTCAGCCTGTGATGAAGATACTCACAGAGTAGACTGTAACTACAAAGCAACAAGAATCAAAACGAGGTGTTTCTCACTGTTTCTCAGCAGGTCTCCCCTGAGCTCGCTGAGCCTTGCCTCAAACTACGCTGTTTGACTTGTTTCAGTGCTCGCTTTAAACCACAGAAGAAAGAGGAGGGATGTGATCGTGCCAAATGAAAAAGAGAAATCTTCCTCAACTGCAACAGGAGCCAACAGAACACCATAAAAGCTTGACGAGTCTTCTCAGTTTTCCCCCATTTGTGTGTTGCCTCCTTCCGCTGTTTTCTCCTGTTTCTCCTTCTATAAAGTGTTTCACTCCGGGATGACTCACTCTCCATCTGAGAGAGGTAAAAAATAGCTTTACAAAATACTGTAAGTGCCGACATGAAAGTGAAACTCTAAGGAGTGTGAGTCAACATTCGCAGCATTTATCTAAAGAACACATTTTTCGAGATCAATCCACCTGAAATACCGAGTCATACATTTTAAACAGGGCTGCGGTAGCTTTTTGGAATCGCTTGTGTCACATCATATGGAGGTCTGACATACATCGTCATGGCCGAATTGAAGGCATTTCCTCAGAAGAGACTGTTGGGGAAAGTTCTTATTGTATGTTTTTTCCCGCAGTTGCTTTGCAACGGCTTGTTAGCACTCAGAATTCCTCACTGAAACCAAGGAACACAGCTGAGCCCATTAACACCCTCCATACTCTCTGTCCATGTTTGACATCACACGGCTCTTTTCTGAATACATTACATCTTCAAAACCACTGTTTCACAATGTGTGTCCATGTATGATGCCCACCCACTCTAACCGTACCATTTCACAGGGCAAAGGCTACTGAGGAGGTGGGTTACTACAGCGTCTTCGGGAAAGAGAGAAAAAATCTGAGAGGAGAAGAAAGAGAAAACGCTGGGTCATGAATTATAGAGCAGATCACTTTCGTCTGGGTCCAGGGAGAGAGGGAGAGACCACAAGAGAGAGAGATTCACCCCTTATTCTTCCATGCCCTGTCTGGTACGTGGGAAGCCACTGGGGAGAGCGATTTATGGCCAATTGAAGCGGCAGCAACATCCCTCGGAAGGCAACGAGTGGATCCATAGCAACGATCCTAGCGGGGCATATTAATCCCCTGCTTTATGTAGTGCTAAGTGTACAATAGTAATCAGGATTGGAGTAGGCCCCACTGATCATTAAGGGAAAAGGCTATATAAAGAATTCATAATGGGATTAGCCCACGGCGAATGGAGAAAGAGAGAGAGACAAGAGGGTGTGTGGGTAGATGTCTGCAGGATGAGGACAGGGAGAAATGGGCAGAGGGAGGGCGGGCGGATGGTTGAAGGGAGGGAGGGGTGGCACGATGCTGGAATTAAATCACCCATCAAATTGCACGGAGGAATTTTAATTTACAGGTTAATGTCGTATTGTGTGACTAATCACAGCCAACCGTTTCGATGAACCAGTGGAAAATGGGGGGAAATCAGAGGCTGCTGCAACAAAGTGGAAATGCCGTGTGCAGTCATTCCTGGTGAAAATACAGGGTTTTGATGATCACAGGGAACCTCACATAGTATCCTTTAAAAGCTGATATCGGAGCAGAGCAGGAAAAGCAAAAGTAATCTGATTACTGTATTCGCAGTAAGGGACTCCCTTCCCATATGGTGTGACACTGTAGCAGTAGTTACTCTCTGCTGCTCCTAAATGTGTAATCAAACCAGTTCTAACCTACTTTGTCAGGTGTCACTTATGTGACTGCTGTATTTTCACAGCGACTGGCCTTCTTTGCATCAAATTACTGCGCCATTAGCACATTTTTCTCCTGAACAGGTGGTTTCTTGCAGTGCTCCTTGATTATTAATTATGTACCACTCTGTACCTGTAAGATCTAAAAACAGTTGCATACCAAAGTAGTGCCTCATTTATGGAGGCTTCCTCCTGTTCATATTTGGCCTTCTCCAGCAGCATACACAGAAAATCACACGACATTAGATGCCAGGAGATGCTTGCCAGACTGTGGCGGTAGTCTGGGCACGTCCAACGGGAAGGACACCCTAGGGCAGATCCAGAACATGCTGAAGGGGTTGACATATTCCAGCCAGCGTGGGAACGCCTCGGGATCCCCCAAGAGCAGCTGGACGTGGCTGGGAAAAAGGACGCCTGGGCTATTGTGCTTAGTGTGCTCCCATCGCACACAGTACCAGGTAAGCATCTCAAAATGGATGGATTTATTGGCGGAGTAGACAAACTTCTAAACTAAAGAATGTGAGGGCTGTCAGATTTATCATAGTAAAGGTAAGGAATCCCTTTGAACAACAATTATCTTTGGACAAATGCTGAATTGGTTTTATAGGATAATGACTGGTTCACCTCATTCATGAGGTACACTAATTGTAATTTACACTCAAGCTAATTTGCTTGTTGTGCAACACATACATCTATGTTAGAAGAGGGTACACGGCTTTATTCAATGTCAGTTATTCTCAGAAATCGGGCATAAGCATGATTTGAAAAATGGCTTTCAGGTGACATTAATGATTGGCACCAGTGTCTTTGATATGTGATGCCTCTTTTGTTCTGGTTGTATGGGAGAGCAACATGCACAAACACAAAATGAGCCTGCCAGCACCATTTCAAAGTAGTTAGTTATTGCCAAATATGCTAGGATGCCAATTCAGTACACTTCTATTGTACCCAGAAGTACAGAATAGTTTGAATACCTCCAATTTTATGACGGTTTGGGTGTGGCTCGGTTCACTTACGCTAGAAACTCAACAGTATTGTGCAAAAAAAAATCACCTTGACTCTATCACCAGGCCAACAGCAATCACAAAGTAAGTTCAGCTGAAGCCTTTTCGGTACTAATTCTATCTAGGGCCTTGGCTCAGCTTGCTTTGGGTAGCTCCTTCATCACTGCAGCAGACCGGGGGGAGGACTTTATTACAGCCACAGCTCGTTAGCTTGAGTGGTCTTAATGAAGCAGCGTGGCGATCAGACAGAAATCATGCTGCTGAGGCCCTGCGTCATTACACCAGCCTTTAATTACGTTGATATATGGCCGGGGCGGGCCTAGATACCACAGAAATTCACCAAGTCTTACCAGACTTCACACTCATTTCAGCTTATTCCGAAGTGTATTTCTCAGATCCACACTCATGAGGCAAATACCAGGAAATTGTACTGATATTGTTGACAGTCAATATGTTGTGCCGTTACATTTAAATTTCTTATTGTAGAGTTGACTGTTTTAGAACCAAAACACCTCTGAAACAAGATTTAGACCATCATTAGACAATAAAACTCTCCATTGGATGTGTGCATAGTGTTTTCAATCCCAGCATGCTTCTGGGCACAGCAGGTGGGAGAGAGAATCTCAGGACAGATCGGGAATTGAGGCCAAGTCTCGGTGAGATCGGAAAAGCAACTTGACTGGGTGACAACAGACTTGAAAAAGGTACTGTTGTGTTTCATTACTATTCATGAGTTTACTTCAGAATGGATTCTCCAACTAAGTAGGAGAGAAGGACTTCCAAAAAGCCCTCGAGGGGTTTCAGAGTAAGCAAAACATCAGAGTATAGAGTCAAGTGGTAACAGTAAAAAATAGCAAACAGGCCAAAAACCTGAATATTTTAAGGTACAATGTGCCTACAGTACAAGTATGCTAAAGAGACTTTTTAAAATACTTTCCCATAAAATGTGCCCTTTACTTAAATGTACCACGTGGACTAGGATTGGGTCCCCTTTTTGAGGATCTTGTGCATGTGGACGCAGTAGTTCTACTCTCCACTGGCCTTCAGGTGGCAGTAATGTGCCAAGCCATGCTGTAATGTGCCCATAAACAAAGGGAAGAAGATGACTGCATGCTAATAACCACAGATTTAAACAGTTCTAGATATAAAACACATTGCACATTTTTTATGGGGAAAGAAATTAATCCAACACATTTGCTGACAATCATAGATACACACAACACTGATATTAACATTTGTTTGTTTACAAGAAAACTTCATCTTTAATTAGCCGGTATAGTTGATATAAAGCAATTTTAAATACTTTGTCATAGTTCTCCCTGGCCTTTACCAACAATAATGTCAAACATATAAGGAAATAATTTATCAAAATGGTTTCAAGTGATATGAAAGCTTTCCCTGATTCTTCTTAATTATTTTTGGGATAAATACTTAAATGAAGCAGCAGCTCATCTGCAGGAGTAACACATTAGTGTCTGGCTTCTGCTGCTGCTGTGTGAAACATATTCCACTTCTCTTTCATTGGACTCAGAGTTATGATAGCTATATTATGTCATGCTTCCCTACCTCCTTCATTATTCAAAATGAAGAGAAATCCAGTTATATAATACGAGGGCAGAAGTTCTTATGAGATTTGGAAAGCTCAGCACAAGACATCTCCACTCTGTGTTAATTGGTTTTGCTTTTGAAAGGCCATCATTTTCTTTCGGGCCCATTAACCATAATGCTCCAGAGTCCAGGATTAGTTCGCACTCAGTAAGACTGCTGTGTTGTCGTTAAATTCAATTTAACGGGGCACCCACCAGTGCTAATTACTGCTAACCCCGCTTACTGCTCCATGTTAGTTTGGTCACTGTCCCTGTGAAAGGATTTCTGTGTTGAATCTGTTTTCCTTCACCTCTCGGCCTGCTGGTTGGTTTTCTGTTGGGTGGTAGTCTGAGGTTTACACAGTTTGATGTTCTCAATTGTGCTGTGAACTCCTTGCATTTTAAATAACACAATCAGCTATAACACTAGAAACTACACTCACAAGCTTAAAGGCAGCAAGTATGCGCATTGCACATGTGAATGTGTGTGTGTGTCTGTGTGTGTGTCAGAGCGTGGGAGGGGGAGAGGGAGGAGGAAGAGAGAAGGCAAGATGGTGGATGTGACCATGTCAGTGGCTACATCACGCAAGGTTCAAGATCGCAAGTTTCGACAGAGAGATACGAGAAGCCGAGGACGTGTTCACATGTCTCTGACAACAAGAAGCAAAGCTGAGTTATACTACCGCTACCTGCACCTTTAAAGTGTGTGTGTGTGTGTGTGTGTGTGTGTGTGTGTGTGTGTGTGTGTGTGTGTGTGTGTGTGTGTGTGTGTGTGTGTGTGTGTGTGTGTGTGTGAGAAAGAGGGAAAGGCACTCAAAGCAAAGCAGAAAAGGTCCTAATTGCCGTGGAAAGACACAATAACTGTCTCTTTATCACACACCTGGCATGTGGACTCAGGTCAGAATTCATCAGCCGCAGCGCTGCTCTGTGAACTGATGAAGTGCTTCTTACTGGCTATAGCAAAACATACATTGAAGAACATTACTTCACCTGACTTTGCAGGGCTGTATACTTACTTTTTTAGGTGGTAGCACTGGTGCTAGCAAGTTAAAAATTATAGCAGCACAAAGAAAAGTGTAGTAGAACACACAGTCGGACAGTTAGTTAACGTGTTTATTGGCTAAATTCTAACAATGTTGAACAACAATTGAACTGATTCTTTAACCTTCATTTTTCCTCCACCTGAACACAACAGGATGAATTTAAACATTTTTAAACATGAAAAATCAACAGTATTATATTATGTTATATATTACATCAGTGAACTGTCTGTGCTGCTCATCTGTTCGCCTGCCGCCATACGATACTGACAAAACATTGCCTTTTTGCTCTGGTCGTACACAAGCCAGGTGAAATCTTTTAACCACTGAGGGTTGAATCGATTAATTTTTGTATCTGAAGAGACAGGCCGGTCCGACGAAGAAGCGAAGAGTGACGAAGATTCAGCGTCAGACTCCGGAAATGCTGTAGCAATAATATTTTCCTCCAAACGGCATCATTTATCCTCATTGTCGTGACCTACCGAGGTAGAAACTACAGAAAAATACCTCTTCATTTTGCTTGAGTCTTCTTGTTATTCTTAGTTGTTGCGGTTGGTTTGTCACAAAAATGATACAGAAGTCGTGGTTTCCCGGCACAGATCAGCGCGGGCGGGAACGTTTAGCCGGAAATGTAGTTCCTGTGTGTTCGGATTGAGTAGGACAGGACACACTTAGAACTACAACTCCCAACAACAACTGACGAATAGGACAAGAGACAGTAATATAGCCTAGTCTTCCCCACTATTTTTTTTAGACGTGATACCAGTGCAACACCGTCGCACTTGTGCAAGTGGATGCATATTTCTCTTTGCGCAGAATGATCTTTAGTAGAAAATGCGACAGAAATTGTCGCACTGCACAGCCCTGCTTTGATTGTGCTTTTGCTGTGTCTAAACAGTCTATTTTTCTTGAATCTTCTTACATTTAAAAATGAAGTCCACTGTTGTGCAAGACACTTAAAGTATTAACCTATGACAAAGCTAGGTATAGATGAGATAATTTACCCTGCTTTCCAGGAGACTGCAACGTAACTGCATGTGTTCGAGTCACTGTTTTCTTGAACAAGTGACTGAACCTCTACCTGCTTAACTGTAAATCATTCTGGGTTTAATTTGCTTTCAAAGTAAATGACAGTGCAGTGATGGTTTATTCACAGCGCTCCTGCAGTTTTCAGTCTGCTGCTTAGAGAAACTGACCTTTAATATTAACTCTCCAACCCACTTGGCCAGCCAGATATGCTTAAGAAACTTTTGCACAGGACGCAGGTAAAAGATTCATTATTCAGCCCCAGGAATGGGCAGGGGGAGGGCTGTTCCAATGGCTTTTACCTAACTACCCCCCTAAAAGCCTCCCAAGAAAAATACCTGCATTACAGAGCCATGCTGTGGGGAAAGTGTATTCACTATAGAAGCACTCCCAGTACCTGAATAAAAGATGAAATATTGAACATAGACTGTGGGGTTTTAAGTTTATTATTTAGGCCAAGACGGTCTAATTGCTCTAATGCAATGGAGTTGATTTTTTTTTCCAGCAAGGTGGAGTCTGTTACTTTGTGAGGGGACCACTTTACAGCGCAGCCATATTTTCAGTGAGGATGGAGTGAGGTCGGTACTGTACGTTCAAGGTAGAGACATTAATTACTTTTTAATTTGTAAGGAGGGCTTTACAGACTCTTCAATTTTTCAGACCCAGGGCTCTTTACCTGAGGCTACAAATGGCAGGGAGGGAAGATCTAAATCTAAATGTAGAAGTTTTTAATGTAGAGAACGATCATGCTGCCTTTATTATTATTAATGAGTAAAGCACTGCTGCCATCAAAACCAAATAGACCCAGAGGAACCTTTCAGAGTAAAAAGTGTGTCATGAGGTTGAATGAAGGCAGAAAATCTGATGATCATTTTGATTTCTTTTTATTTGATGTATTAGGAATTGTATCATTCGCTTGTTACTTCAAAATAGATTTTATCTCAAAACACTGTATTATTACCTCAGGAATAAGGGATCCTAGATGGAAAACTAAGTGCATGTTTTTGTAATGTTAGCTTATTATTTGTTAATTACATCTGTGTGCTGTTACACTGCTGGAAGTTGATGCTAAGCTTGAACTGAACATATCCAACTATGCAGAGCTTAAGGATTATCAAAGATTCGTTCATTTAAGCATATCTTGTCTGGCTGCTGATGTTGATCAAACCACAAATCTGCTGAGTTTTCAAATGTTAAAGTACATGTCAAAGTCTGTTTATAGGTTGAGAGTACAGCTGCATGTGAGAAAAAGTTGTATACGTCCTTCTGTGGCACCGTGTCCTCGTCTTATTGTACATTCCTACTTAAATCCCCAACTGAGTGATGCTGAGGTTGCTTCTGTCAGGTGGGACATTGGTGGGACAGCGGATTGTCCTCTCCCTGCCACCCAGGAGTCCATCCACAGCTGTTTTTTCTTTCTTTCACAACACAAGACCGCCCACATCACACACAACGCTTCTGTTGCCATGCCTGACAGCTGCTTCACCCGCCTCCCGATGACCTCTGAACTCGCACCTGATCGTGAAATAAGACGTGTTGCGATTGGTCAGAGTCATACATGTAGTCTTGCCAGTACACTCGACAGAGACACGGCAAGAGTTTATCACACTGTGATCGTTAGATCAGACATGGTGACCATTGTGAAAGACAAAAACGTCCTGAAGTCTGATCCTGGCATTAAAGAAAAAATGCTTTCATAAAAGCACATCTTCTTACATGGAACGTAAACAAAGCTGAATGTTGAACCCTCAACGCCACTTCTCCAGCAGATTACTCACTGACTACTACGAGTGTTTTTGCCCTGAAGGAGGGCGAGACACACAGTGAAAGGAAGACAGACAGACCCCGGCATCACCTCTCACAGTCCCTCCTCCACCTCCTTGTGTGTTGTGTTTGACATTTCCCAGTAATGATGGGAATTCTCTCCCCTCTCTCCTAGCAGGAGCCACCCGTCCTCCCCTCTCCAGCGGCCTGTCCCTCCACGCTGAGACCCACACAATTGCTCTACGCTGGGGCCTGTGAAATCCCAGGACGCCGGGGCCCTATGAAATCCAATAGAATGGCTTTTATCCCCTGAAGATACAGTACAAATCATCATTGGTTTTATCTCAGCTGGGGATGTCGATTTATCTAAATGAGCTTAGTCCCTCTAGCTGCCTGTCAGAGTTATTTCTCCAACACCAGCCCCACCCTGACACCCTCCCTTCTTCTCATCTTTTTCCTCTCTCCTCCCATCTCTCAGCTCTTCTCTTCCTCCTCCCTCCCTGATTCGGAGAGGTTTAGATCCTTTCGATGTCTCCGTCCTTTGTTCTCTTGAGAGGGAGGGGGCAACAGAGGACGGGGCAAGTAATGGGATTGGTACCCTGTACTGGGCACCAGTTTTGTTCGAAGCCTGCCTTACTGGCCCAAAGACAAGTGTGTGCATGCGTGTGTGTGTGTGTGTGTGTGTGTGTGTGTGTGTGTGTGTGTGTGTGTGTGTGTGTGTGTGTGTGTTATTCTGAGTCCCTTTAGTGTGCAGTGGAATGTACTTAATCTGCCTGCCATCATAATGCAAATGAAGCTCCCTGGTCCCAGTGGGGAGATACTGTGTGTGTGTGTGTGTGTGTGTGTGTGTGTGTGTGTGTGTGTGTGTGTGTGTGTGTGTGTGTGTGTGTGAAAGTGTGTGTTAGCCAGGCACTTGACAGGGAATGCTGGAAAGCTCTGGAGGGGGCATCAAAGAGTGGGCAAAGGCTTCTGTCACACTAACACAATGGCTCAGGACCAGGTCCAGTTACACACACACACACACACACACACACACACACACACACACACACACACACACACAGGTGAAATGGGGATATGACAGTGGCTGCATTTCCCTCTCTTCCTTAAATGCTTCTGCAAATGCACTGAATGCATTTTAAAACACACTCAAAGCAAAATCAAATAAATGAGTAAACACTCAAGCTGAAGAACAAATACAAGCCCAAAAACTTTCATATGAAGGGAAAGTGTGTTTTTAAAATTCCACTTACGTACAGGAACAAGTTAATTTACTAACACAGCTAAATCATGTTCTTAAAATCATGCAGACATACAGTATGAATGATTACAGCGGCCGTAAACTGCATGTCATCACATCTTTGGTGAAAGTCATCATAAAAATTGCAGCAAATACACAAGACCACCCAAAAGCTGATACCAGCTATTTTCAGTCATCTCCCTGTGAAACACAGGCCTTGTCGAGATACCTTGTCATAATTTTCTGAATGTGTCATCGGGTAAGATTAAATGCGACAGTGAGACCTCTCTATAAATAAAGCTTTCTATGTTCCCTTGTTAACGTGACCCTTGATCTCAGCAGGATTCATCTGAACGAACGACCGAGGACATTGCTTTTTATTTGTAAAACAGCAAAAAAAAACCTTTCTGTTATCCTATCATCCACAATCTCAAGATCAAGGACAAGGTAGATTTTATTGTCCCAAAGGGAAATTACTTCTGCAGAGAGGTTATAAGAAATGCTGTCTCCACGTCGCAACTAGAACGATATCTTAAGGGTACAAGCTACAGTCAATACTGAACAAAGGAAAGAGGAAATCTACTGTGCACACCAGATCGCTGCAGACAGACATGTGCATTCGATCGAAACCCTGCAGTAAATTCTGCTGTGATGACGGATGCTGTGGGTGTTCCTGTGCCCTTTGTTGAGTTTAAATACCACATACTTTTTTAAAACACAGTACTTATCATGTTAATTCAGACAGTTACTGCGAATTTAGTCTTATACGGTACAGTGCAAGCAGAGGACGATGATGTAAAAACAGTTGAATGATCAAAAAGACTGAAGAAATCTGCAATGACGACATAAAGACAAAGCATTCCAGCTTTCACAAATAACATCACAATGCATACTATATCAACTGACGGTTACCCTGTCAGTCATTCACTGGCTTAAATCGAACATTTCTGTTTTTTAGATATTGATTCATGACTGTCAGGTGTATGACTTCACAGAAAACTTTCTCAAACTGTCTCCAGCCAAAGAAAGAAGCCAGGCGCTCCTCACGCCTGAACTCTGATTCCTTGTTTCCGTGCTTTGACAGTCAAAGGTACAATAATGTGGCCAAACCTATTAATAGCAAGACAGTTAATTAGATTCAAAGATTAATTAACAGCTTATCTAATCTATCAAAGGGCTAAAGATAACTATCTAATTAACAATATGAGTGAAGAACAGCAACAAAGTTTGTCAAACAAAGAACTCTGTCGTTACGTATCAGTCTTATCACTCTTTCCCATCCATTGTTGTCTCCCGTCCCTCTTTCACTCCTTCCCTCGTCCTTCCTCCTTCACTTCCCTCTCTTTCCCTCACGCACACACTCTGCCTCCCCTCCTTCCCCTGATGTTTATTGATTGCCAGGGTTCATACAAGAGCATCACTTAATGTGCTTGCTTTCATGTCCTGCCTTTGTTGCCGGGGCCGCAGCCCACGATATTGCAAATTGATCCGTCTCTCCCCGCCACCCTTTGTCAGGGTTTGTGAAGTGAACTACTATTACATTAGCCCCCACTCTCCGATTCGTGCCCCCACCCCTCTCCCTCTCCCCCCTCTAGGTCTTTCTGTGGCTCATTCCGTCTCTTTCTTGTCCTTCTGAGGATGGCATCGGCATGGCTAAACACTGGTGTGAGAGCTGATTAGCGGAGCCACACGCCTGACTGCCTGCATTGATGAGCTCCTTGAGGTTTGATGATGTAGCCAATAAACGGACACTTTTGATTATCTGACCTCTGACCTTTTCTGTAAAAACAACCTTCGCCCCCACCCTCCCCTTTCCTCTTCCTCCTCATCATCCCCTTCACGCCTCCTTCTCTCCATTGTCCTTCTCAGGTGACGACTTCAAAATGAGGTCATGCTTGTGTGAACACAAACAAGGGCACGCATCCTCAAGGGCAGTCCATCCTTGAAATGATTGGGTGCAGGATTTTACCGCCTGTGGGTCGCACAAAATGTAGAGGGAATGGTTTTATTTTCATGTCACTGATGACATGACGCATTACCAAAATGAGCTGTTGGTAAGGCCTGCTAATAACCACTGCTGCATCCTCGCGGCATAGTTAGGGCGATCACTGTACATCTTCACAAAGTTTTTCAAGAAGTTACGCGAGTGAAAGCTCTGGGATGGAAACTTCTATGTAACTTGTGATAATCTGTCCCTTTAGGCATTGGAAATGAGTGGACTTGCAAGACAGGCATCCAATAATAAGGTTTTCTCTCACTTCCTCCTGCCCTGGACAACTTGGCAGGAATTTGGAACGAAGACGAAACGCCGGCACTCTTTGACGTGCCTGCGGTCTGACTTCAACATCCTCCTGAGCCGATCAACAGCAATTCCTGAAGTTTGCATCCCCGACAATGTAATTGCCTGGTGGAGTCTTCTCCCCAGCTTAAGGCAGAGTGCCTGTAATTAAGATTGGATGCCCAGGACCACCACCAATACCACCCCTCAACGCACAGATACGGACTCCACAACCTCCCAAAGCTACTGTTGTCATGGAGAGAAGACATCAGAGGAGGAGGCTGCAAATGTTTGCAGTGATGGTAGCAAGGGACGGGTGGGGGGTGGGAGGTGGGGGGGTGCCTTGCGAGAGTCGAGGCTGTGCAGGGGGTTGTTTTCAACTGTGTGGGAAGGGGGGGGTCTGAGAAGAGAGCGTTAAGGGGATGGGGGACTGCGGCACAATCATCTTGATTTCTTGTGCTGAACGATTACATGCCACGCTAATTGCTAGCAGAGGGATCTTTAATAAATATTTCATTCGGTGCAGCATCATTACTGCCTAATGTCGTTATTAATCTCCGCCGGTAATTTCCACTCGGGAGAAGCATCTTTGTGAGAGGAAAGCAGTGTTTTTCCCCCACAAGGAGAGAAAGAGAGAAAGAGTGGGAAAGATGGAGAGGGGAGAATTAGGGAGTGATGCTGGAGAAGTGCCATGACATTAAAGTTATGAGCGGAGGTGAAATGAATGAAGCATGCAGAAGGAGAGAGAAGGAGGGACAAAGAGAGAGGAGAAGTGAGGAAAAAATTTTAAAAAAAAGTCAGTGACAAAGAAAGAAAGAGAGAAACAGAGCCGGATGGATAATGTGGGAGATAGTATGGCTTCAAATAATGTTACGGACATGTGTCATTTCCTGAGAGGCCTTTACATCAGTGAGATCATAGCTACTAATTGGATTTGTACATAGTAAAAGGGGTGGTATAACGGCCTCTGCAGGAAAAGATTTACTTAGGGTGAATGGCTGGAGCTGCCCATCATGACATCTGCGGTGTCAGACACGAGGAACAATGAACTCTGCCGAGTGACCTACAAGAATATTTTGCTGCATCTCACTCTGCATTGTTCTGCGATTCTTTTTCTTCTTGGCATCAGAAACCCAGGAAGTGTGCGTACACGCCACCAATTAAAAACCAGGAAGTCCAAACACACCCTGCTCCTAAAGTGGCTGACCCAGATCTGCTCTAATAAAGCTCCACTGGAAACGACCAATGACCAGGTAACTCCTGCTATTATTTGCATTAGAAATTGGAACTAATACAGTAAAACAAAACATTTCTGGCATTGTTAACATTTCTCCCAACAGGAGAAACGTTTTGTAACGTTCTCATTAAAACATCTGTCAATTTTTCTCATGTCTTTTGCACACATTTGCTGATTTTTTGCTGTGTTATGCAGCACACAGGAAAAATCCTTCTGTATGTTTTACATATCCAGCAATATAACCAGTGGTTTAGGAAAAGAGCTGTGACATTTGCACAAATTTAGGCAACTACAGAACAATTCTAAAACACAACTGCAGTGAACAGACGCTGAAAATGTACTGAATTTCTTTCTGTCACAACTAAAAATGGTTTGCAAAGAAAACAACAATACAAATTGTCGCCCTTAAAGGCGACACAGCCGTCAACATACCCTGCATTATTTGCAGACCAACCATGCATTGGTTCATACCATGTTGTGCAAGCCGTCTCTTTCTTCATGCACTTTAAGACATTAAGAAGGCGTGAAAATGGCAGCAAGCTAAGCCTTGGGCAAGTAGCAAATAGCATTAGCCACCAAGCACACATTGCGTTTTGCTCATTCCAATATCCATCTGTGCCTGCAGCTATGCTAGCTAACTGCTATCAGACTGGCTTATTCACAGACATTTTCCACAGCTCTAGTGCTTTTGAGAGCAAAATTCAATCTTTGGTAATAAGTGAATTTGAGATGGAGCATAAGCACAAACTAAAAAGCAAATCCAAATCCATGTTGGTCTTATCTAACAATGTATTTCATGGCTGTATTCCAAACTCTTATGAGAATAGGTTATGAATGATTACCAGAAAAATGATTATATGCTTTGCATGATGTTTCAATAACACATCCATCATATAGGGCCGTAGATAGTGACAGTAGGGTTGGAATGGGATGGAGGGATGGCTTGAAAGAAGAGGAGAGTTAGTGATTTATTGGCTTATAATAAAAAAGAAAAAAAAGGCTTCAACTAAACCATCTATCCACCCAGTACTTACTCACTCTCTTCTTCACTCTGCTTCCATATTCTTTCCTCTCCCTCGCACACAAACACTCATACTGACACACACGCACACACACACACACACAGACTTGAGCCACACAAGTGATAGCATTGCCCCTAAAGAAAATAGAGTTGTGTGTACCATCCAATTATCTGTCAGGGGTGAATAATGGCCCCAATAATATATTCACATTGCTGTTGCCGATCAATTTTTAATCAAGCTGAGAAATATGGAGGAATTGAAGCTAAAATGACCCACCAGGAACTCTCCCATAATGCCTCAGCAGAGGAGTCCCTAATTTTGCACCAATCAAATTACCTACTCCCCAGACCCCTCCCCGACCCCCCCAGCTCCCCCAACCCACCGTCATGCTAGGAGCAAAAATGGTGCCTCCCAGTGTGGGCAGACTAATAACTGCCACCGGCCTGTTCTTTTATTAGGGCAAAGGTCAGCGGGCAGCGACCTTATTAAAGAAATGTCCACTAATAATAAAGTGATTAGCTGTTACTAGCTGGACAACATGTACAAAGAGCCACAAAGTGAGAAAACGAGAGTCTCTTTGAGTTCTGTCTTAGTGTCCATCAACCCCAGAGGGAAATACATGAGTCTGTAGATGCTAAATGCTCCACTGTGTTCACCAGCTAGTGGCTAACTTGTCTGTCTGTTGTTGGGTGCTGGCTAGGAGGTCAGTTTTCAAAGCTTTTTCACTGCAAACTGCTCCCTGCTGCAGCTGTAAACTGCACTGATGAGGGTGCTCAAACTGAACCAGAACAATGAGTTGAAAAATCTAAAAAAGTGCAGAAAAACTGCAGAGCTGGGTGACAATTAGATAATTGCAAATATCATATTAAACACGCTCACTTCATTTGTTGTTTGTCTCAAAATATTAACAACAAATGCATTTTCAGAGCAGTATTAAAAATGCATTCACTAAAATGAAATGTTCTCTTTCATATTCTGTTTTTACTGGATGAATAAATGATTCACTGACTTGTGAGTGAAACTCTTCAGTCATCTAACAAACAACAGCATGTTTAAGGCTGGTTGTTTTTAACTTTAAGCAATGCACATCAGGTCTCATACTTTCTGGTTGTTAAACATTTTGAAATCAATCCCTTCAGTTCTTCCGGTACATTTATAACATGCTCCACGCATGTTACTGATGTGCAGTTGTAAATATCTTGGCTAAAATGCCTCAGCTACATCACATGGAAATTGAAGCACGCTTAATGTAAAGCAGCCCACCGTACACCACAGTCCACTGTTTAACCATGCGAACGCATAAACCATACACACATTTCATGGTGTGTTGTACAAACAGACTTTTCTTACAACAATTTCATGCCATCTAATCCACATTCGCTCAATGCTTGTACGTATATTTCACGTGTGTACGTCCACACACAAACACAGACAGCCTCTTGTCTGTGCACTGAGAGTAAATTCAACCCCATAGAGCCCAACCCCAGCGTGCCTGAGATGGGTCACGTACCTCCATGCAGCGCTGGGGCAATCTGCAATGAAAGCTTTCCCATTTGTAATAAACTGCAGCCTCTCAGAAGAGCAATCCTAGAGAGAATCCACCGTACTCACTCCTCACTATAACAACAGCGTCTGTAAAACAAATGAGCAGGGAGGTAATTGCAGACAAACAAAAATTACATTTCCAATAAAGGTTCTTGTCTCTTTGGGCTCCCAGAAGCCCCCAGCCCTCCTCAACTGTTTAACAGCCTTAATATACCCGCTCATCAACCTTCCTGTTGAGAAGCCACCTGAGAGAGGTTATCAGAGCACAAACAGAGCTGATCCAATGTGAACAGGTTGAGGGTTTAGTGGTTTAAGTGTTTAAGGCAATTAAAAGGGGAAGTAATGGTGGGATAGATGGATGAGAGCATTAGACAAAACACTAAAAGTTTACATGACCCACACTTTACACTTTCGAGGCATTCATGGCACCGTGGTAAGAGTCTCGTAGAAAGAAGCGCTCATGGGACGACGCTATAAACAGCACACAACCAGTACACAACCCAAGACCTGGTTTTCACATCATGAAGGCGTTTGGTAAAAAGAACAATTATTGGATTAAATCAGCTTTCATGAAGGTGTGATGTGACTATTTAAGCATTTTGGAGGAGTTCAGAATGCTAATATAATGCTAATACAGAACTAATAGAATACAATACATTCTCTTTGATCAGCCATGTGAGTTTAATGTTGGCCAAATTAGAAAAGGTGTTTCCATCTCCATTAAGTGCATTAACCTTCTCCGAAAAAGATAAAAATCACCTCGAGTGAGCGTTTTTGTGAAACTGAAAATGCGAAATGTGCACAAAAATAAACTGATGTGAACACAGCGACTGTGTGACATCAAACAAAAAGAAAAACTGAGACAGTCTGTATGTTGTCACATTCCTGCTGGACCGTTCCAGCATATTAACTCTTCCTCCTTGTTGCTTCAGTTTGTCTGCATTTGGTCTGCTGACATGATTTTCCAGACTGCTACCCTTGACATATAAGCTCATTTTGCCCTTGTTTTGGCCAATAAAAGTTCCCTCTTTGGAGCTCCCTCAGCACTCTCGTGTTGCTGTGAAACTCACATATCAACGTGCCAACTGACAGACCTCTTTTTGGCAATCTCTCAACTTCTGTAGCAGCGTGTGGAATTCAAAACGCTTGCTTGGCCAACCAACAATCTGTAACGATAGAGATATTCAATTTACAATGATGTGAAACAGCAAAGCGGAGAAATTGACATTTTTCACCTTCATGCTTCATAAACGATAAACAATTATCAAAATGCTTGCTGATGAATGCTTATACTGATGGACTAAACAATCAACCCACGAATCACTCCGGCGCTATTTTTTATTTGATTATTTAAACAGTAACATAGCACTCGCAGAGAAAGCTAACCGCCGCTGTCACGGTGTCATTTCATACTGCTGCAGATGTTATCAGATAGATCTTTGTTTAAAAATACTACACACAGAACTTAACGTCCATTACATTTGCATACATATACACACTCCAGCGCTTTCACGTAATGCACACACATTTGTGCACGGTCACATGGCACACACACACTCTTACTGTACATAGTAAGAATTCCACTGAGCGCAGCAGCAGTCATCTCCTCTGCAGCAGTGAGATCAAATCAGTCCGTTTATCTGATGGTGAGCCTGACATTAGGCCAAACTAAAGGCCCCTGCTCGGCTTCCTCTTATCAAACCCTGCAAACAGTGAACTCTATGGCCCGGCCCCCTCGCAAGGGGAAATTGATTACAGCCCCGGGCCAAAATGGCAGCGAGTCCACAGCTCTGTTCATTCCATTATGAGTCCCAGAGCCGAGCGCGCCGAGGCGGCTATTAGCTACAGGTTCTGGATCGGACCCTCAGATATTATTTGATGCCATAGCAGTGATGGGTTGAGCGAGAGGTGGCGTAATCTGATCTGAGATGCAGGGTTAAGGGTTCATATGACCTCAGTGGTGACTTAACAGCTGCGGTCAGAGCTTTTGACGAGAGGTCTCGGGAGTTCATATTGGTTTGACATATTTTACTTTAAATGGACGTATTGACTGTAGTTAGTGTGGAGCAGCCCACTGGTTACTACAGGAAAGACCACAGCATGCACACACTGTGCCATGTTCTTTAAAAAGTCTGTGTCTGCATGCACGCACCAACAGCGTGTTCACCACTGTTATATTATTCTGTTTGGACGTATCTGTGAGAGAAAGATGGAAGAGGGAAGTGAGAAAGTGTGTGCGTGTGTGTGTGTGTGTGTGTGTGTGTGTGTGTGTGTGTGTGTGTGTGTGTGTGTGTGTGTGCGAGTGAGACGAAGACCTAATAGTTTTAGGGCATTCCTGTCAGTGTTGCTGTGTGATTGCGGGTCCTGTGTGGCTTCCTGCAAACTTTAATGCTTAGACGGGTTTGAAGTAAACACGCAGAGGAGACAAAGACGGGAAAGTCCCTGAGATATTTAACCGACTAATTCCTTCACCAGTTTTCTTTCTCTTTGCTCATCTCTTTCTTTGCTTTGCCTCAATCGTTCCACTGTGGCGGAAGAACCTGGGAATCCGGGATATGCAAAGCAAACATGCCCTTTTCCGTCATCATCAAAAAAAAAGATAAGAAAGTGTGCAACAGACAAGCAGGCGTGCAAGCACACACGTACACGCACACACCTCCACCTTACAACAAACACGCCTTTTCGTTAAAACTCTGCTTTAGGCAGTTTATTCCTGCAATTAGACTTGTCGAGGGCCTGACAAGTTTCAACTTTGTTCGCTCCGCCACACAGGAAATTAAAAAACTGAAAATGTTGTTTTCCAACTAATTCAAATGGGAAAAAAACACCAGCATAACTGCTGTTTGGCACAGAATCACGCAGTTTTTAGGAAAATGGATGTGTGCATTACTAAGGGACTGCTGGTGTTTGCAGTCAAACCTTAAACCGCACAAACATTAATGATCATTTTAACAAATTTGTATAATTTTGTCAAGCCTAACGTGACAATGAGGGAGGTTTGCTACTGTACATGAGTATAAACAATAAACACCATAACTTCCAGTACTTAAAGCGACTCAAATTCATTTTATATTCATGACAACTTGTATTCTTTGACAGTTTGACAGCAACTACTCCTCCACCTCGGCCTGAATTTTGCTTTTAAGAGTGTCTGAAACAGTAATGCAGATTGGTTTTAAATTTCATTACTTTCACAGTATACTCATGCTGAATCTATGTTTGTCTGATTGGTTTTATTAGCCTGTTCAAATACTTTAAGGCTACATTATAGGACTATTTGACTTTGAAATAACAGTTTCAAAATCATTTTGATGGTACACTGACTTGGAAGAAGGAGAAAGTTGCCTCTTTCATTCCCACTCTGCTCCCCGGACACTGTTTTTGCGCTGAAAGTGTGCACTTACACATGTGATTTGGGTTGAGCAAGTACGATCTCCCGTGTGAAGTGTGTAATGCTTTACGTGTCACACACCATCAACTGTGCCACAGACTATGGTGCAACTGGATCATATTTTCCCTCTGATGTCCTCCGGCTGCTCTGCCTCAACTCAATTTTACGGCGTTTCCTGACCGTAGCTGCAGTTAGCTAGTTAGCTCTGTTAGCTGCTCAGCTAGCTGCCAGTCTCGAGCACTGGTCTTTACACCTGTAGCACAGGAGCTTTGGACTGCCAGGCGGAGGAGGTTTTCAGGCCCAGAGCTGTGGTGAAACTCAGCAGCGTCAACAGACATTTTGGCAAAAGCAAAGAGACCGAAGAGGACATTGACGGAGGAAGCTGAGAAGAGAAAAAGAGAGGGTGATCAAGCAAAAGGAGAGTGAATCTCCAACAGGCTTATAGTCACTGGCAACAGCTTCGCAAAATAAAAGGCTGCAAGACAGACGCCGAGCTGGCCTTCTTGCTGCTGGACAATTAATAATATTAGCTGACTTGCTACGTCTTGTGTTGTTGCACTGGCTTGATGTTTGGCTGTGTCAGCAAAGCTGCTGACTGTAGTTTTTGATCACAAGTCATGCAATTTAACAAATGCACGTGTATAGCTGTGCATATTTACAACTGTGGTGTTTGAGTGGATTGCACGAAGACATTTTTTTGCATAATGTTGCTTTCAAAATTAGAAAATGCGAGAAGTCCGTGTTATTGCATTTCAGACGAAAAGCATCACAGAAAACTTTGTATACTGGCAGCTCTAAATGACAGTAACATGTAGCTTTGATTCATCACCTCCTCTGGGCCAAGAAATGACGATTCCTGATACAATTTCACTCAAACAAAACAGACAAATCTACTCTGTCTAAATTATCTTATCAACTGCAGGCCTAGTTTGTGATTAAGGCTGACGGGTTTATTTATACAGAACATTTTTTCTATTTAAACAATGACCCTTCGCCCACAACCACAACGTGCTGAGGTGAGAAGGACCTTCTATATGTTACATAAAGATTAAACATGCGCAGCAGATGCACATTTTAATCCAATTATGTTTAGTAACCAGATGTGGAGCGTCTTCTCTGACGTCCTCTCACTCCATCTTGACAACACACCCTCCACCTGAAATGAAAAACTGACCCACATCATCTGTACATGCGGTCAAATCATGCACGCTAATTGCAAAGTGGGACGTATCGGCCGCATGTCTGCATTTCCATGTGTGCACACCCCCACAGGCCGCCCGCCCCTCCCTCCTCCTCCTCTGATGTGTTTTTCATGTTAACACTTTGCAGTGCCTTAGGTACATCGTGCGGCTTCCCGCCATACACAGCCCTACCAAGCCCATTTAGAATGTTTTTATGGGATAACATCGTTTTTATTTTTCAATTAAATTTTCATACTTTTGTGTTTTTCCCCCTTTCTTCTTTAAAGCATTGCTATTTTTCCCTCAAACAGTTTCCTTTTGTGCTGTTTTCTCCTCTCTGTTCTCTTTGTTTCTTAAAGAAAACTGACTGCATTATTGTGAAAAGTACAAATTCTATTTCCATTTCACGGCAATGACACTATTAGAAAATCTAATCTGCATTATTAAGGTCTTAACTGTCCTTATTATGCCAAATAAGTCATTTCCTGTGGTAGTGTGGTAAATCAGTTATCACAGGTGGAAGGTACCTTACATAACTTAAATTTGGAGTTACTGTTACTTTACTTGAGGGCCTCCATAGTAATTAACTACATTTCTAAACACTTTAACTATTTTTATCTGCAGCTGAAGTTACTACTTACTGTACCATGTATTTCAAAGGATAAGCTCACAAAATAGAATACATTGCTGTAGTTTAATCAAGCTAACGATATATAAATGTAGATGTACTTCAACCTGGACACTGAAAACCTGCATATAAAGGTAAACTGTAGGAGCCAAATGTGTGTTTGTCATGAGGTTTATGTGTGCTATTCAATGCCGTGAACACTGGTGTCGCTGTAACACCAGTCTATGGGCTCAGGTACAAAGGTAGGAGGATTCCTGTTGATGTCAGGTGCTTGACCCCGGAAGGGCAAACGGTTTTTGACCACTGTGGCGCTGAAACGTTACTGTGAAGCTGAGTGTTTGGTCTTTGGTAAAGGAAGAAATGGTTATTGTTCACACAGTAAAGCAATGAAGACATTGTTATGCTGCAACAACGAATTGCCTGTAGATTCTTGGAGGAAGCAACACACAGTTACGGTAATGAACGAAGCGAAGCCTATCAACCAGGTCACACCGGGGTAAGGCATCTCAGTGGCTAGTCACAGACTAGCTTCTTCAACGGGGTCCATATGACACCTCCAGATCCCTTCATGTCTTGTCAGCTAATTGAGGTTAGAAATCATAAAAGTTCAAACTTGAGCTTCACATTAACAGTGAGCCGGGTGAAAACAACACAATCATAATTTATCGATAATTCAACACAACTTCACAACAAAGAAGTCTCTTTGAGGGAATTTAAGTGTCAATTTCTTTTGTGTCTTGGTTTTGCTGCATTTGTGTTTGCGATGCGTTTTATACCACTTACTGTAACACTGAATCATTAATTGATCTTCTTTTTGTCTTTCGGTGCCGTAAACTGTAGCTGCCCAGCCCCAAACACAGGATACATCCATGAATCATGATGGAATTATTCCAACAGAAAAAGTGCATTACTGTTCTGCCGGACATCTATAGAGTAAGATCGTCACGTGAAGGGAGCAAATTAGCAGAAGGAGAAGTCATTTTCCTACAATCCACATTTTCAGCTCTCATCTATCCACCAAAATCAAATATCAGAGGAACTTAAATTAACAGTGATTTGTACACATGATCGTGCGAAGCTGGACTGTTTGTGTTGAGAATGACCCTGTTGCTTTCTCAGGTGTGTGTAATGTGTATGTGTGTGCAGCTCCAGGGGAAAATAAAGGAGTGGGTCAGACCATGGTCCTTCTGGGCAAGACTTAACCCCCCCCGCCCAGGAGAATTGTAATGACTTTGATGATCCTGGAATTCTTGAAAGAGGAGCCAAAGCTGCACTTCATGTTCAGTGCTAATTGTGCAAATGCTCGAGAGCTAACGGGCTAAACAGGGTAAACATTACACCTGCTAAACAGCAGCATGTTAGCATTGTCACTGTGAGCACTTTAGCATGCTAATGCAAGTATTCAGTACAGAGCACCATAATGGCCAAGTATAGCATCGGGAGCCGCTAGCATGACTGTAGACCTGTTTCATCTTTGATTGGTCTCATAACACAACACTGTCATAAATGCGTCAGAGATCGCAATAATAAACACACTGTTTGTACACAGGAAGTGTGTTCTATGTTTTCTACAACAACAACAGCACTTTCATTGAACATTGATAGCCACCTTGGCTGAATGGAGACTCAAACTCTGTCAAGAGAAAATCCAGGAAAAAGAACGTCACACAACAGTCCACAGTGATCGACTGGGAGCTGATTTCTTTAGACAGTTCAGAAACACAACAAACAACAAAGACAGAGAGAAAATAAAAGCACATGAATCACAAACATACTTCACAAATCATCACCTCGCCAAACAAACCCTAAAAGCATCAATCAATGAAAGGTGACTACCAATCAAAGAAGCTTCTGAAAACAAAGAGGGCAGGCAGGATCAGCCCCCTCATCTCTTCCCCTCTCATCACCTCGCAGCACCAATCTGAATCTTGATTTGAATGGCTCGACTGATGAGGAGAACCAGCAGCTTTGAACAATCAGTCTGGCCAGGCTCCTTTACGCCACCCAGCCAAAGTAATGCCATATCACATCTGACACCCCAAAGACTGAGAAATTGATCCCAGAGTATGGCCATTGATCGCGCTGTGGTTTGAACACGAGCTCGGGCCGAGCAAGGAGGGAAGGGTCAGGAGGAGATGTGCGCCTGGCTCAGTTCTTTTGTTATGGGGATCGATGATCTCCCACCATGGGGCAGATTAGGCCAGCCAGTTCACGCAGAGCACAGCGTGAGCTTACGTTTTATTACGTGTTTGTGTATAAGTCTGTTCCCATGTGTTATTATTGTCCTTTATGTTAATCTAACTCAGTTTTGTGTGAGCTTGCTTTGCAATCCTTGTAAAAAGGGATCACTGTAAGGCTCACGTTACGCTCAAAAACAACCTGTCTGAGTGTTTTACCTGTTCTGAACGGCCACACTCGCAGGCAGAGTGAACAGCTGGCTGTCATAGAGGGGAGATGTGATATTGTTTAAACATGGAGTGACAGAAATAGCTGTGCAAAGAATGAAGAGAGCTTGAGAGAGAAGCTCAGATCCTGGCTCCTTTCTCACCTCCACACAGCTGGCCAACCACTGTGTGAAGTGGGTGTGAATGTTGGATTGTTGTTTTCGGAAAGTTTTATAAATTATCGGAAACGGCTCCGAAAATTCCAGCGTCAGAAAGGTGTGGGAGGAGGAGTTTACGAACCCATTCGCTCATCTGACGAGCAGTTCTGGTGGAGACAAGTGTGCATGAATTTGTTTGTGTGCCATCAGGTATGCACCCCTGAGACAGCTGCTGATGGAAGGTGAGACTATTCGCAGACACACACGTGCCCACATTTTCCATGAGGACAAATAAAAATCTCTGTGCCATTTATCTCAAGTACAAGTTCATGCACTGACGCTGCACTCTCTGCAGGGAAACAAAGCCAGGTCAATGAGCGTGATAGAGCATCTCTGACAGACAGTTCAGTCCCTCCAAATCAAAGGTGAGTAAAACAAGCTATTGCAATACCAAAATATAAAAATGATATGTTATAGTTTTATCGATGCGTTACATAGAAAGTTTTCATAAGAGCAGAAAGAAAGTGCGAAAGAACCAAAGAAATAAACACAGAATACTAAAAGAGAATCAACAGTGAAAGCCTGAGCAGGAAAAAGAATAAAAAGGAGAGCAGAGAGCAGAGGAGGTGAGAGCTGAAGGCTTTGGCAAGGCCAAAGCAGGCCACAAACAGACCAGTGCTAAAGGGCCCAGGACAAGTGTTGCCATGTCCCCCTGAAACCACGGAGGCCGCTGGGTAATGAATAAATAAACACCCCCTCCAACCATCTAGCCTCTTCCTCTTCCTGCTCTCCACGTTTGGCAGCCAACACACACACATGCATATGCATACACATACAGAAACTGGCACACGCACATAAACAATGCACACAAATGCATACATGCATGATTCCCATCGGCCTGACAGCCCAAAAACAGACTCACAGACGTGCAGGTTTTGTGCAGCAGGGTCTCTGTGATTGTGTGTGCATGTGCCAGTGGTGTTCTTTACATCCAGCTGTCAGCGTGCCAGAGCATATTCCTTGCTTTGCCTACTTCATACTGTTCATCTGTGTGCGTTTTATTTGCCCATCCATATTTATCCGAGGCTGTGTGGAGACGTTTGGCTGGCTTAGCCAAAGCCAGGCAGCCTGGGTACATTCCCTCACTCATGCCATGTATAACCCAACTGAGAAATCACCCACACGCCGACGTAGAGGCATGCGGCAAAGCCATGTCAGAGCTTAAGAAAACAAGAGACATGAAGCTGCGAGACTCACAGAGATGGTGCCACATCTCCTGGCCTGACAGTCAGTGAAAATATTTTCAATTATTCAACTTGGCGGATTGAGAAGCCAAAGACAGAGCAAAAGCCTTTTAACGCGTAACTTGTTGTGACAACGCTAAACGACCATCACCGCCGCCTGATGAAATATACATATTTTGTTTTGTTTCCGAGAGGATTAATTTGTCTTTACCAAGTTGCTGCTTCGGCGAAGGCTGAGATCCACTGCTGCTGAATGGCACGAGCACAGTGAGAATGAGGAGGCACCAAACCGCTAGATATGATCTGCTGAGTCAGACGTATGGAAGAAAGGCCATAAACATGCAAAAACACAGCGTTTTCTGACTGATCTAGGATTTTAAGTCCGTCTTAACTCAACGGTCAGGTGCCCAAATGAACACTGAAACAGGGTCTTCTTGCTACAATCATTCTTACTGTGTCTGGTCATTGAAAGACCCCTGCCTGATGTGCTTTCAGTGGAAGTTATGGGGACTAAATTCAAATGGTAAACGGACGACATGCTTTGTAGTCGACCAGCCACTCAAAGCATGTCAACATTCATACACTGACTGCAATGCGAGGTGGCAACTTCGGCCAACACTTCGACATGAAGACTGGAGGAGCCAAGATCGAACCACCCACAGTGTGCGTTAGTCAAATGAAGTGAATATTTTCCAAATATTAAGTGTTTTTAGCACAAAATGCCCTCTTTTGCCCACTGTAGCTCAACAGGGAAACACTCTCCAAAGGCCTATACATCAGGCCTATACTGACATTTTTTCAGTGAAGCTTTGTAATTGATTACATTGACACCATTTTCATGTCAAGTAAAATGCAGTTAAAAGGAAAAAGTTTTGTAACCAGACTCATTATCTTTTATTGTCATGAATAAACAAGACTACAGTGGTTGTAGGTGGGGTGGTGACACATTACAGGTTTTTTTTAACTGCCAATAATAAGGCTAATCAGTAAAATTATGCACTTTAGTCATCATAACAACAACAGCAACAGTATTAAACAGTCAATCCATAACCGTCCCGTCGTGGCCAGGGTCAGAAATGAAGGGATCTTGACCAAAAAGAAGCACAAAAACGTCTGTGATTAAAATGAAATATTAGGAGATTTGATTTGAAATAAAGCTGAACGGAACATTTGTGCGCTGTCCAATTCTCACACGTAAGATTAACCATCATGCCCCATGAATCACCCTGTCATATTTACTGCAGTGCTGAGGTACTGTGGTCTGATGCAAAAAAAGCAAAGAGATTTTGTCAACCAAAGGTAAGAAAGAGAATGTAAACCTACTAAAACAGACACAACTCCCCTGAAAAGACAGAACAAACAGCAGTGACCCAAACATGCTTTCCCGACTACACACACACACACGTATGTATACTGTCCAGCTCCCCTCTTACCACACACACACACGCACACACACTCTTATTGCTTTCCATCAGACAGAAGATTACATGGCAACCTTGACCCGTCTGCCCATCATAAATTACCACACAGCCTCCGCTGGCACCTCATCCTGGTGTGTCATCAGCTCGCGCCCACCACCGCCATTATGCAGTGCCTTGGTGAGTCCATTGTGTGTATTACACCATGTTTTGCAGTTTTATTTGCAGTCAGAGTATAATTCTGCACTGGGAGACTAAGAAATGAGTCACTGGGAATTTTCTGTAATGTTTAAACTGCATGGGGTTGTTCTGGATACGCACAGGTTGAAATTGCAGCAAGTGATGCCTGATTTTATTGAAAACTTTACTCAATAGAAATTCTATTACATAATCCAAATTAAATGCAGGAGAACGGGATTAAAAGCCGTGTCCAACTTTCTTTAAATCTACTGTGTGTGTGCTGCTGTTTTAAGGAACATTTAGTAGTAGAGTAGTGTGCACCAACTGGTCAAGACGTAAGTGAACGCTGATTGGTTGTAAACAAATGAGCCAGTGAAGCAAAGGCAACAACCATTTTTAAAATACATGTAAAACACTAACGGTGTAAACAACCGCTCATAGTGGCAGCCTTTTGGATAAAAAACAAGGACAAATCTCCATTAAGTTGTTGTTGCTGTGTACCGCATAGATGGGATGTTGCAGTGACTTCCAGCCAGCTTCCTTTCCATCAGCATTCCTATTGGTGGAGCGAATGCAAACACACAAAAGTCCATGAAGGTACAGTATATAGTTCTCAAGGGAGCTCCCCAGTGGGCAGTTCATCTCAGGGAGTCCCCAGAACTGTCTGGTCTGAAAACGCCTAATGAGAAAATAAGAGTGCAATGAGAGCCCGACTTTATGATTTAGCCTGATAAGACTGGTGCATCTTAACAACTCTAAACTCTAGCCCCAAGCAGCTTTAATTGAACTCGGCAATTAAAGTGATTCAGATGCTGATCATTAGACCTGAGTACAAGCCACACTCACTCATTCTCACAGAGGAAGGGCTTCCAGGTGCAGCAGCAAAGCGTGCGAGCACACAAAATACACCTCCACGCGAGGTTTATTCATCAGTGTTTCGACCTCTGCTGGCCTTCATTAGATCTGCAGAAGCATCCACACGACATGCAGCGTGCAATGATCAACACTTCCATCAGTGGAAGATTAGCGGTCACTGAGCAGAGGGCTACATTTTCAAAAGAAAGTCATGAATTCAACGTTTGATTCAACTTAATGCAATAAGTGATCACAGAAGACGAGTGAGTGTGTGTGTGTGAGTGAGTGTATCTGTCTGCATTCAGTGCATGCACATGTGTGTGTCTGTCCTATATTTAATGTGGATGCAAATGAGTATGTGACTGTTTGTATGAATGCATACAGACCCAGAAGTGTGTGTGTGTGTGTGTGTGTGTGTGTGTGTGTGTGTGTGTGTGTGTGTGTGTGTGTGTGTGTGTGTGTGTGTGTGTGTGTGTGTGTATCAACGTGTGCTCTCTCTGCTCTCCATGCTGCTCTGCTCCCACAGTGCCCCTGGGACCCATCTGCCTCCCTGTTATTAATTCATCAGGCTTAACCATGCAGCGCTTTATGACTCTGTTTGGACTGACGAACTATCACACACCCCTGTCTCTCTCTTTCTGTCTCTCTCCCTCTCTTTCTCTCTCTCTCTCTCTCTCAGGAACACAGTATTGAAAAACAATATCTGTCACTGGATGCTGAACCTACACTTGCAGCTTGATATGGCTATTGTATTGTCTGTTATATGTCTTGCCTCTTGCCCTCTATAAGCAGTTGTGTTGTCCCTGTATGAATAATCAATATAGTGTGTATGAGTGTGGATAGTGCTACGCGTGTGCATCGCTGCCACCAGAAGATATTTCTGCACAATTATTGTTCTTGGGTAGTTTTTGAACCAATTTTCCATCTTTGTGTAAATTTTCAGCATCAAAATGTTTCTTAAAGCTGTGTGGTAATTCTGCAAATACTCTCTAAATCACTCAAAAATGATTAAGCTGAATAAAAACCAACAAACTAGAATATCTTATTTCACTTTAGAGTGTAAAAATAATTTCTCTGAAGGCCACAAACCTTCTTTGGGCAGCCCTGAACTCCAAGATCGAGTTCACTTTACTAAGACTTTGTCAGTGTAGCTAATTCCCACCATGGAAACTATTTTGGCTGAAAACACAGCTGATTGTGACCGTGTTCAAAATAAAACCCTTTTAAAGGAAGAAATCTAAACTTTGCATTGAAAGATAATCTAAGAATCAATCAATGCCCTTCACGTGAATACGTCTTGATTGCCATGTCTAAACCTATTCCCATCAAAGACAGAGGGAAGAGATCTGAGATTGCGCTACATCAAAAGAGTTTATCTAGCTAGTATTATGTGGCTGTAAATAGCTGCAGCAAAGATATGAGACACACTGAGCACTGAGAAAGTAGAGCTGGAGAGGGGAGGAAGTAAGAAAAGAAAGAAAGAAAGAAAATAAAGAGGGAAAGTCTTTTAACTGGATACTCCAGGAGCTCAATCCCAGACAATGTCTTCATCAAAAGACACAAAAATCAACAAATAACTGCATCATTTTTTACAACAAAGAGTAAAAAGTGCTTTTCTGTAGAACAAGTGTTTTTCATCTTTGTCACTACCAAGTCTGATCTTCTAGTCTTTCTTAAGTTAGAAGTTAATATCAGTTATAAGTGACAAGCATCACAATCTATCCGTCTTCATCGTATTTCCTCTAAACCTCCACCGTCCTTTAACTAACAGCAGCAAAAGGCCACAAAAAAAAAAAACTGCAGTGAAACACAGACCAGCTTGTGTCAATTCTGAATCATGATAGTCAGTTTTATTTTGCAGAATTAATTAACCTCAGGTCCGACGGTGAGCTCACTTACTGACCTATTTCAAAAACATTGCTTTCATTCATAACAGGTGAGGAAAATTATTTCACAAAGAAAAAAGTTGACATACTTGGTCTCAGTGACTTTCCCTCCACACCGTCCCTCAGAGGCCAACACTAAACTTGAGGACATCCAGGGGGAGTTCTTGTTGGGCCACCAGCAGCTTACCACTGGGGTTATACTGCCCCCCAGTGGACACTTTCTGAGCACAATTCCCTGCAATGGAGAGTGAAAAATAATCAGCATCACAGCGTCATGCATAAGTATCAAGCATGCTCAATCTCATGTTACAAGTCATGTGATCAAAGGAGAGGTGTGAACCCTGGAGCAGGTCCAGCATGTTGCTCAAGGACACTTCAGCACTGAGCAGCCAGCTGGGTGTGGAGAGAGCCTGAATTATCGTCCTACAAATATTACAAATATTCAAACAAATGCACCATTTCTGCAGCCCTCTTGCACACACACCTCAGCAAAAAATGCCCACGATACTGTCAGATATTCTGTTATATGTGTTGACAATCCTGTTGTTTGATTTGTGGACATATTTCCCACCTCAGAGCCCCTATGGAACAAAACGACTGACAATGTTTGAAAATGGCCCAGACAGCGTGATTACAGACGTGACAGTACGCCAGTTGTCACATCAAGCAAAAGTCTGGAAAAAGAGAGAGACGGGAACGCAAGAGGGGGACTGAAAGTCGTTGGGAAAAAATGTCGAGAGCGACACTCTCCACGGAGCAGAGCGAGAACAGTTGACAAGAGATGGAGAAAAGTGATATGACGTGCTTTAAGTGGAAGAGCAGAGGATAAAGAATGAGAAGAGAAACAAGAGAGGTATGAATGGTATAATCAACTGGTTAAAATACAAGTGCACAGCAAGGCAGAGAGAGATATGGGGATTGTGTTCACTCTGTGCCACAGTGATGCAGTCGGACAATGAGATGGAGAGGCAGCGAGGAAGAAGACGAATGAGGGCGAGTGCAGGAGAAATCTCATTAGGAAACACCATGACAATAAAGCAGAGCCACTCCCTGATGTGTGAAAGTAAATCTTCAGCACAGTGTGATGCTAATTTACGTCCCCATTCAACCTCCACTGACTACCAGAATACACATTTTTCACTGCAGTTAGCTCTGAGGACGGTGGTGAAAAAGCAGATGTTGGGACAGGAAATGTTCGGCACATGGCTCCTTTTGGAGACAAAATGTTACAGCAACCGTTTTTGTAATATCAACCTGAGCAGTCACAGCAGAGCCAGAACATCTGTCTCAAAATGCCGACTCGTGCGTATACGTCCTCCAGTTCAGAGTTACACAGCATTAACATCGTGCATTCTGTTAAGTGGAGGTGGTGACGGGTGGACGCAGTCCGAGGATATCCTACACAAACACAGAACTTTTGTTTGATTTAAATGCTACTCAAGTCATTTCTCAAGTGCTCAAAAACACAAGAAAGGGCTACTCAATGTGTGTTGAGAGGACATCTTTGTAGTTGCCTGCATGTAAACAATCAACATCAATACAATTGGGACAATACATGGAAAATGAAAAGCAATCAGCTGACCATATAATGAAAGCCCTCTCTTTCAGAGCTTCCTTCGTCTGTTAAAAGTATTATTTCATTACACACAATGAAGCTTTCTTATATGTCTGCTGGATATTTTTAGGCATTTGTTAACACTGCTTTTTAACTGATAATTATTCCTCAGAACCCTGTGATGTAATGAACCAGGTTAACATTTCAGATGCATGACGAGGACACTGACCCATGGTGGTACAAAGATGGAAAAGGCAAACACTGGTGGCTTAAACATGGTCTGGTTTTCCAAGAAACAAACATCTGGAGTAAACTGCTGCTATCTCTCCATTTCCTGCCCCAAGCCACCTCACTTAGTGCCTTTCCCTCCAGGGAGCTTTTTCTTGGCAAACAGGGCTGTTTATTTTCCTAAAACGGGCCCTCACTTCAGCTGGTTTGTCTAATTAAAATGCTGCAAAAGGATCGCGGAGTAGGTATTTTATTTAACAGCTAATTGTGCTGACGCCAGGGACCGGGATATTTTATGCATACACTTTCCAGGATCTTGGGGAAGGAACACAATTGTATACACACAGACACGCGTTTCTCGCTCATTGGTGGGATGAATTTTAAACAGTCAGGAGTATCGAGTTAATCAGTGAGAATCCTGTGGGGGAATATCATGTTGCCTTTTAACAGGGGAGGATGAACGTATGATTAACGCACGGCTCCCCATTGGACTTGAACAGAATAATTGTCTTGTTTACCAACAGGTGTTTTTAATCTAGCCACATAAATTAACAATCCTTGTTTGTAAGGGCGCTCAGGGGTTGTCATGTTTGAGATGTAATGACTTGCCGTTTTTCTTGTCAACAGCTCATGTCATCCTAATTGAGTGTTTCGAGTCGACGAGTTTAGAGAGGACGAGGAGCGTCTCCAAAAAAAAAAAAAAATGCTTTGCTGGCGTTGTTTCTAGTGGACGTTCAGATTACAGATTAATGCATTTAAGACTTAACAAACACCAGAACCACAGTGAGTTAGCTGTAGTGAGCTGTATCATCACCTTCGCACTAACTGGCACTGCCTGGTCGTGGTTTTGGGTGTGTGTGAGGTAGAGGGACTTCCTGTTTGCTGTGAGCCAATGGCTGTTACCTCAGCAGCAACAACAGCAGAAAATGTAAATGTCTACGATAGTTCACAAGAGCTAAAACCATATCTGTCCACCTGCCGCTCAAGAGCAAAGCCACCGCTCCTCCATAACTTCCCACAGTCGAAGGTGATATCTTCGAACTGTCTGTCCAACCAACAGTCCCACAGCCCAAAAAAGTCAATGTTCAATCATATAAAAAGGTGGAACAAAAGGATGGATGAAAAATGACTCGGATGATGGATCCATTATCAAAAGAGCTGCTGATTAATCAATTAGCCGACTGATGGAAAATGAATCAATGACTTCTTTTCAGGTCTTAAAAATGTTTGACATTATAAATTGCAGGGTTGCTGTCCTGAATAACATCGTCAGGTGTTACTGTTCATGGTCGGTCCCTGTAGATTACTTTCAGCAGACGTGATGCCAGTGGGTAATAAATTTATCGCATTTATTGTTTTTACTCCCTGTTCTCTGGATATTCTGTCATTCTGGCAACCAGACAAATGCAGCAAATCACCTTCCTCAAGTGTTACCCACAAAAACTACTGGCAGGATTGTTTTTTCTCTAATGAGGTGTTAAAACACTTGGGTTGTGGTCCTCAGTGGTTGAGGATGGTTTGGAGAAGGATAGTGTGAATTTGGTGCAGTTATTGAAGCAGTAAGGAAGGTGGGGAGGGGGCTGGTGGGTCCTCAGTGAGAGGCCTAGCTTGTATTACCTTTTCACACATCAGCCTGAAGTTGACAGGTTGCTAAAGCAAAGGTATTTTAACATCCAATTTCAAGAGTTTTGTGGCACAATCGTGCAAAACCAAGGGTGAAAATGAAAATGGAGAGAGAGGAAGAGGGACCTAAACTTGAGAGGTTGTTTTTTTTTTTTTTTTTTCCTGTAAAGAAAAAAACACCTGACACGTACAAATACCTTAAATCAAGTGTGCATCTCCCTACTTTCACTTCTCACCTGTACTGAAAAGGGAAAGTGGTGGTTTGTACTGGATGGTACTGGTCAAAAAGATTTGTGATGCACAACTGCTGCATTAATGAACCTTGATGTGAAGCTGCCCAGCTTGGTCAGAGCGCATCTTTCAGTGTTAATGCGGTCATGTCGAGGAAAACAACAGCACCGGTCGTCTGTTGGAACACCTCAAACTTAGCCTAGATGCAACAACATCGAGCCAGAGCCTTCAAGTCAAGAAGAGTCGGCACCAACCACAAACCTTTCAACGGCTTATGATCCAAAAGACAAGAACCCTAAACTTTTCTGTGCGTATTAAACCTAAAAGAGACAACGTGTTAGTTCGTGACCTTTAGACGTGCTGGTCAGGGGATTTCGCTGCCTGACAGAGCTCGATTAGCTGTTTCGATCTTCCCATCTCAGCAAGAAAGCAAATAAGCGTATTTCCCAAAATGTTGAACTATTCCTTTAATAGGAGCCTCATTTGTGCTTGTCAAAGGTTTTTTTCTAATGCACTTCTCTACTTAGAAGAAACGACAGCATACTATCCATACCCTAAACTTTGGGCTACTCTTCAAAGCGCTCCTCCCCTCCAGTGAGCCTGGTAGGATCCCATCCTATTTAGAAAAGGGTTAGCCAGGATTAAAGGGTGTTTCTGTCGCTCTTATCTAGTGTTTGAGCACTTGATCACGGAGGCGTGCCCTAATCCGAACATCGATGCGGTTCCATCAACACGCTCTCCTGGAGCAACTCGCCAACAAAGGGGCTGTTGGGGCTTGTTTAGATGGGGCCACACACACCCCCAGCCTCTCTCACACAACATGCACAGAAACACACAGATCCCTTTTTAAGGAACACTGTTTCTGCTGTTGCTCGCTTTGATAGTTGATGCCAAACGTCTAATCTCATAAACTTCTCCTTGTTCTCTGCTGACGGACTCAAGACTTAAGATCTGTGAAGCGTGCGCGTGTGTGTAAGTGCGCGTGTGTGTGTACGCACGTGCACGTTTGTGTGGGTTTGTTTGGAAATCTAAGTGGGAGATTAAGTCAGGTTGGTTGATCACCAGTGGATTTGTTTACAGCAGGCTTTAGACAGAGATGATAAGCTGTTTATGTCACATCTGTCATGAATAATTGCAAATGTTTGGGCCTTCTGATGTGTGTAACCTGATAGCCTACATGTGATGGGGCTTTTCATCAGCACAGATAAGCAATCACTAATTGTATTTCATTTGTGAAAATGACATTTGGGCTCTTAATATTGACAACATCATTTACATTTTTTTTTTCCAATATCAGGCTCTAGGCCTAGCAGGGGTGTCAAAATGTTGCTTCTAAATCAAATTGTGACCTTAAAAGTCAAACAAAAACATAGATTTTAAGAATCGTGGCACCTTCAGTCCAGGTATTATGACTAGAGACGATATTTCACCCTTGTTACTGCTTCCATTTTAGCCTATTGACAGACGAGGGGAAGAAAATGAACGAACCTCCCAGACACCAGAAGTGCTTGATTTTAGAGCAGCGGTTCCCAAATTAAGGGTCAGATTCCTCCTTAATCTGAGAGTACTGCCATGAAAGGAGAGCAGAAAAACATACCGACTGTCTTCTAATTGTTGCTTTTTTCTTTGTTTTTCTGTATTACCTCGTCATGCCCCTAACTGGACACAAACCACTTAAACTGCATTTCATGTAGGATCACCTGGAACGGAGCCAAACAACAGCAGATAGGAGTTTAACAATAAAATTTACTGAAGATGAATTCATTGTGCTCTTGAATTTAATTTAAAAAATGAGTACTGATGTATTTTTCTGTCAGAGTATATATATATGTGTGTATATGTATGTCTACAAACGAGGCAGAGAAAGACAGATTTAGTATGGTCGAACAAGAAAAAATGACCCTCTGCTTCCCTTGTGGGCCTGCTGGCGATTTGACAGGACTGTATATCATACTCTTGGATGAGTTGTAATTGCAAGTGACTGTTCTGTGTTTCTCAGAAGTGGTTGTGTGTGTGTGTGTGTGTGTGTGTGTGTGTGTGTGTGTGTGTGTGTGTGTGTGTGTGTGTGTGTGTGTGTGTGTGTGTGTGTGTGTGTGTGTATGGTGGGGGAGGTCAGTGGTGTTTTTGTAAAAATAAAAGGAGAAGTGTTGCGCTCGCTGTGGATTCTTTAGGAAATTGCTGTCGCACACGCAGGGGCTGGAGCCGGGGCCTGGCGACCGAGACAGAGTCTGGCTCCCAGAACCATTACTGCGCCTGCTGGAGCCACGGAGGCCAAGCTGTGTGGGAGACGGAGTGTGTATTTTGATAGTAGTGCAAGCTTTTGGGGGCCAAGCTGGACATGAGTTGAGCTGGATATGGAAGTGAGGGTGTAGGTTCTGGGGTCAACATTTGGGCTTAAGACGATTTAATGTTAATAAAGTTGTCTCTTTCATCAGATCTATTGTCGCATGATGACGCCATTGCAAGCACAGACTGCTTTGAAGCTACCAAATTAAAATCATCCCATTCACAAGCTCAGTGTAGACTTGTACTTTTGTCTCTTGGGGTTTACAAGCTCTTTTTCAAATAGTATTTAACCATAATTTCAGTTACAGTTATAAGTACACAAAAGCACCAAAACCAATGTCACAATGACATAACTGTGTTAAAACTGCACACACCATATCTCTTATTCTATGGCGTGCTTGTGTCTACAGTGTGATTTCACAGGAAGGATTAACATTGAACATGGGGGTGTATGTGCTGCACATGCACGTGTATGTGGGCATTATTCCACATCACCAAGAAGGTCCTTGTTGAGAAGGTATAGCTATAAATCTCTGCGACGCGAACAGAAAGCTGGAGTCGCCACTCTGGAGAAAAACACAGACTAAACACTGATGACCCCAGTGCTGACCTTTCTCACACACACACACACACACACACACACACACACACACACACACACACACACACACACACACACACACACACACACACACACACACACACACACACACACACACACACACACACACACACACACACACACACCTCCAACAGGCACATAGGAGCATTTCCTGCCATCCCAATGGGTGGGTTTAGCCAACAATTTCTTGGTTAATGGTACAGCAGGAAGAGAAACACTAACACTTATACTATGCTTAGTATCAATTAATCATCCGTTCAATAAAGGGTGAGAAAGCAGTGAGAAAAAAATGCCCATGATCACTTCCTGGTGATCTCTTCAAATAGCTTGTTTTGTCCAATCAACATGCTAAAAGCCAAAGTGACCAATTAACTGTCATTTCTAACTAGGAAGTCAATCCTCACAACCGAGACGCCAATGCTTTGGAAATGTCTGATATTTCTGTTTGATAAGTCTTTATTCACAGACACATTTCTGTCAATTGATTAACTGACAAATCAACGGTTCCTGGTTAAAACATGGTTTTCGGCACATCCTCTAGCAATATGCAGATGGATCAGGTTCGTCTCAGTTTGAGGACAGCGGACTTCCTACAGAGAAAAAGGGGACTGTAGCGCACTGATTGATCTGCAGCCTTGAAACAGACTGATGTTTACGGCAGTGTCTTCATCAGAATCAAACATCAGCCCATCCTTTCAGCTCTAAACATATGCCCTTTCCAAGACAGTTAAAAAAAACAGTCAATTTATCAATTCTTTGAATATATCTAAAATGTCAGCTCTTTTCCTAATCAACACAGCTCAAACTCAGGGGGCCGATGAGATGAAATGTGTTATTTGCTAAATGTGCAAATGAAATGTATTTCTATAGAAATACAAAGAACTCCCATCATACTGCCTTTTACATTGTCTGTGAGTCTCTGTCTCCCTCTGCTGGAACAACCCGACACAGACCGGAGGCAGACACAAGGCTGCGCTTTGACCACACGGGTAACCAATGTCCCAGTGACTTCAATTTGCCCCCAAAACCCCACAAGAACTGTTAGGTCGACCTTTGACCTGATACCACACACTGGGGCAACCTCATTTATCACCTGGATGTGGAGTGTTGTGATAGGGGGGTGGAGGGAGGAAGAGGGCCTTTGGGGGTGTACGCACGCTTGACGGGAAAGGAGGCTTTTATGTACATGTACAAAAGTTACAGACAGAGAGACGCTGTCTGGTTTGATTGTGATTGGTCGTGGGGTGGGGGGTTGGAGAGGTGGAGAGGTTAGAGTCAGGGCTGATGAATGTTTTGTGATACCCTATAAGGGTCTCTATGATGGGGGGAGCACAGCGTGGTGTGGTTTGAATTAGAGACAAATTGACCCCCTTAAAAATATATTTACTGTTGTGACTGGGGCTGTGCCTGACCTGAGCAGAGATAATGCTCCAAAGACGTATGAAGAGTCAAGCTTATAATCAAAAAGTCTGTTATTTGAATTAAGACGCCAAACAATTTTTTTTGTAATTTTTGCCCAATGTTCCCTTTATACTTGTGATGCGCAATGCCCATTTCTCTCTGCGCTGCATCGTTAATACTGCTGAACTGGGGTCACCCATGCACTGAGCTGCCAAAGACAGATATTTAAGTGAATCCCTCAACACAAGAAGAGGCAGTTTAAAGAGCAACAGACTTGAAGGTTCCAACCCAGAGTTTTTCTGACACGGCCACAAAAGAAAACTCAAAAAAACTACAACAAATTTGGCTTTAACAACCTGAGTGAAAAAGGCTTCATCACAGACTGAAATAAAAAACACTCTTCTGTCAGTAGTTTCTCTAAGCTGCCCATTTCCTGCCCCATAAATTGTTTTATAAAATGCATTAGTGAGATAGGAAACTTCATCACATGCTGCATACAGCACACATAAACATGAGTACACACAAACATGCCACACGTTTTCAAGGCTGCACGATTCACCAGGCTGCTGGATGCTTCAACAGCTTTTTAGTTATTTACTTTTTCTGAATCGTTAGGATGATTGAGCCTTAAGGGATCACTTCACACACCAGGACAACAAAATCCTAAGATGTACTCAACACATACTGTATTTCAAAGCTACCACAACAATTTAACACAGCAACAACATTATGTTGAGTGTCTAGAGCGACCACTTCCCTTTGGTTCAACACCATGGGTTTACATTATAACGAGGACCTACACATCTCAAAGACATCAAATGTATAAACGGCCTTAAACTGATGACTGCACAGCAGCAGTAACTAAAAACTGATCAGTCTTATATTATGTAGACTGCAGGCCTCCTACAGTAGACAGTTGTAAGTGCACTGTAAGTAATCAGAAATAAAAACCATCCTACTTAAATTGTACCGCTCCTCATGTAGATTTCAGCTGACGTAAGTCTAGCTCACTAGCATGTCGCTAGCGTTAGCACACTTAGCTTTCCAACAGCTAACTCACAATTTGCCGGCTAGCTAACTACTAACCTTTAATTAGCCTGCTAGCTAACTGCTAATCTTTAGTTAGCCGGTTAGCTAACTGCTAACCTTTAGTTAGCCGGCTAGCTGACTGCTAACCGTTAGTTCGCCGGCCAACGATGTAGCTAGCCGGCTAACTAACGGTTGGCTAGCTCAGTAAAACATACAATCTTAGCAAGCGTGACATTAAACTAAATTCTTCATCTGGGCAATCTACTGGTGGAAATAAGTCAGCACACTACAACTACTACAGAATTTCTCTAAAATGGGACACATTAAAACTTTTGTAATATCATGAAAATCGTACCTGGACGCGGGCGCGATACAAAACTCAAAACTTTATCGTCTTTTACAACCACAACGAAAATCCAGTGACAAGCTAACACCACGTACGGATGCATAAAAATGATGATTGGTTTTTCTAATGTCCATTCCCTTCATACACCATCAACACCCCTTTCCACAAACATACATTTACAAACTTCTGACTCACTTTTCACTTTCATGTCGTATCATTTCAACCGACTTAACGTCCGTAATAGGCTCGTTTGAGGTGAACTGCGCCTCACCTGGAAGGTGGACATCAGGTGTCGGCGGCAGGGGGCGGAGCCAAACAGCCAAGTCCGACCGACAGGTTCCAGCAGCTTCAAAATAACATACAGGAAGTCATAGAAGTATTAGTATCCTATTAGATCCAGGATCTGTAGGCCACCTGTAATTAACAGACCACTTTCTTATAGCTGTGGTTGAAGAAATCCCGTATGTGTTCTTGATTATGAAGTTGAAACAAAGAGATTCTACTTTTTTCCAATGAAGATGGACTTGAATAGACAAGTGATTTCCATCCATCCATCCATTATCTATACCGCCTATCCCTTTCGGGGTTGCGGGGGGCTGGAGCCTATCCCAGCTACAATGGGCGAGAGGCGGGGTACACCCTGAACCGGTCGCCAGCCGATTGCAGGGCCACATGCAAAGACAGACAAACATCCACACTCACACTCACACCTACGGACAATTTAGAGTCATCAATTAAACTAATGAGCATGTTTTTGGTCTGTGGGAGGAAGCCGGAGTACCCGGAGAGAACCCACGCATGCACGGGAAGAACATGCAAACTTCACACAGAAAGGCCCCGCCTGACCCGGGGATCGAACCGGCAACCTTCTTGCTGTGAGGCACCCGCACTACCTGCGCCACCGTGCAGCTGACAAGTGATTTATTAACTGTAAACATTTAAGCATATGACCACGTTACAGCTCATTTAGTGCGTTGTGTTTTTTTCTGATTTCTGGCCAGTGACAACCACCTATCTCCCAAGTTTCCCAAGTTATCGGGTATGGGGTAAGAAAGTCTCCAACATTTTTAAGCAAATTAAAACACTCAAATGAATAATGTTGTAATTTTACTGTCAGGAAGTTTAAGCCAAGATTGTATTTTTATTATTTCATATAAAGATGACATTGTGGAGATTTATGGTTTCCATTGATCAGCAATGATATTAATTCAATAACTGCTCCCTACCAGCCCAATGAGTTCTTCTAAGTTGGCTTCGTAAAATATCTGTTTGATGAGGAGCTTGTCCCTTTGTACAGTGTCACTGACTTCAAAAGTCATTTTAGACTATCAAGAGGACAGGCGGAGGCAGCTTTGATCTACAGTATTTCCAGGCCACAGTATTAGCTCTGATATTTGCATGTTAGCTTGATCATTTTCTCTTCTTTGCCAGCTAGGACCTTAAAACCACATGGGGACAAGAGCAGACAGCAAACCAGATTACCAGCATCTGACAGTGTCCTCGCCTGTCTGTGGACTCTGCTTAATCAGGAGTCATTTAGGGGTGCGGCAGACAGATTCAACGTCTCAGAATCTACAAATCTACAACATCAGCATCTCCATGACTTTTGTTCCCTGGTCAGTACACATCTGTCCCCTCACATTTCATGGCCTCCAGGGCAAGAACTGGATTTCCAAATGCAGTCTGTGCTGTCAGTGGATGCTACATTCACACTGGAACAATCCCATAACCTGTTATAACAGAAAACAAATCTATTCCGTCTTCCTCAACGGATTCTGTGAAAGCGAACCGTGCTTCTGTCGTGTGGGTTTATTGATGAGATGCATCAAAAAGACGGACACATAAATATTGTTTTCAACATTTTTATTTTGTGCTGCTTTCTTTTAGTTACTCAATCATTTCTTTTAATTGGTTCAACATTTGACCCATGCATCTTTTCAATTCCTCTCCTTCTTCCCTCCTTCAGTCTCCTACCAGTGACTCAAACGCAGCTGTCCTCCACCGACATGGGACTGGTTAAGTGTCCAGATCTTCAGTGTCACATGGTTGTTCCACAGTTGAAGACAGAGTGAGTTCAGTCTCTAATGATGAAGTTTGACTGGGAAAGAGTGGTGTGGAAATAATGGTGTCCAGTGGGGTGGGGAGTCACAGACAGCTCGTAATTTGATGGCACCTTTGTCGTCTCTCACTGTGACTGCATCCATTGTTGCTGGTCCATCTACCCTTTCATTTGTTTAAAGATGCCAATGTTAGAATTGAGGAGAGAATCAGAGATTGGGCAGATTTTAGCCCATGGAAGACATATTTATGGAATAAATAAGTGTTAGCTGATATGCTAACCTAGCCTTGTGATAAATCCAAGGCTAGCAAGGCCATAACTTCCTGCCTCTCCCTGCGTGTTGCATTAGACCTGAAAATGTGACCTAAACTTCTCTGGGTGAATGTAACATATCCTATCTGAGTCCTGTCAATGCAGTCGTCCAATGTGGGAACTGAGAGAGCATCAGCCTTAGTCTCCTGACTCACTTTTCTATAGTGAATACAAGGTCTTGATATATTGTCCAGTTTTGGGACAAGCACCACTGGAGCACTCCGCCCACTGTGGCCATGTTCTGTTGCACCAATGCTCAACATATCACACAGCTCCTCCCTAAAACACTGCAACTTAGAGGGTGGTCGCCTTTATGGGCGTTGTTAAACAGGTCATTTAAACACGTTAGCATGACCTCCAGCAGGCTCTTCCTGAACTACTCCAACGCAGTCAACTCACACAGCTCCTCGTATTCATGCACCTCACAAGCTCTCATTGACGTATCAAAAGCTGCTTCTTGTTATCATGCAAAGTCCAAATAAATAATGTGCCTTAGATTCAACAGCTATACTGCCATGGTGCAATAGTTTATGTCTCCTGCTTTACTAAAAAGTCAGTTTTCACATGATGTGTTAGTTGCATATGGACATATGGAAGTCGTCGTGTCACAAAATCCTGCTCATACAAACATGAGCTAAACTCAGATATAAGGTACACGAAGTACAGAACAACTTTCCTCCTTCAGCAGATGAATGTGAAAACAGCCTTCTTGTGTCAAACTGCACATACATCATTCTACAAAGTCAAACATCCAAAAGAGGAATTTGACTGGACGGACTTTATTGAAGTGTAAGAGCCTGCAATGATTATTTAATATTACTGTGAAATTAGGATATCATGAATATCTGTCTCCCAGAGCTGTTAAACTGAAAAATGAGATTGAATTTACAGTGTTTACTCCAGTGATGATGAATGAGAGGCTGACTCTGTGTGTGTGGACTCATTAACTGTTTATATATACAAGGGAGCTTCAGATAAATGACCCTTCAATACCCCGAGGGGAAATTTCTGTTGCATGCAGCAGGCTACATGCAGAACATAAAGCAAATATTAGGACAGCGTAAGGATACAAAAACAACACACACACACACACACACACACACACACACACACTGACAGAAAGCAGACGTAGTAAAAAATACTACACCCACTTAGTTGTACTTTTTACAGTAACAAGACAGCTCTCAAAAAGAAAACGCCACTTGAAGAAATGCTCTTTGATAATTTAATAACATTTTCCATGTGTTTTAGTTCATATCCTAAATGTCTAAGTCAATTCCATGTCATAGAACAAGTTAAGCTACCCAACAAGCAATGTCTGGATGTTTGGAAGTCCAGTAAACAGATGTGCTTTCTCTTCAGGTTGGCAGCCTGAGAAACCATTTTCCTTTAAATGACTCTTCAGCTGTCAAGATTAACTACAGCTCACATGTAAACCACATGGTGGCAGTCTAGATCTCAAAATATCTCTCAAAATACAATAAATGTAGTAGTGGTGATCATGTAAATATCTGACTCCACAAGCCTGTTACAGGTCATTTTAGAGTATTACACTTTTGGTTTCTATTAAAGATACAAGTGAACTCCCAAACCCTGATTTCAGCTGCAGTTTTAACACTGATGTTACAATAAAAGCTACGACAAGTAAAACAAGTTTAGGAATGATCACCTGCTTCAAAGTTAAATGATAACTCCAATATGCAGATCAGATAGGCATTCTCCAAGTGTTTCTGAAGACAAAAATCAAGTGGTGTAAGCCACCTACTGTAAAATATGGGTTAGGGTTAGGGTACAAGACACTGTTGTTTTGATGGCAACTACTCACTAAATTATCCTGTAAAAAAATACAGCTGAGAGGCAGGTTTATATGTTGGCTGCTCTGTTTAAGGGTATTGTTTAAAACAACTTACATGCCCAAGAATCCTCATTATGTAACTTAACTGCACATAGCACATACATTATACAAATTCAAGTATTTTTCCTACCAAGCAAAAACAAACAGTGGAAACAGAGGGGAAAACACACTGGTGGGTCCAGTTTCTGCTATTCAGAATCAACGAATCCCTCGCGGACACTCAGAGAAATGAACAAACAATAACATACCGTTGTAATAAATACAGTGAATGAGCAGCAGTTTTTATGTAAAGATTGTTCCCTTGAACTGCTTTAAAGATATACAATAAATGTCCAAACCAACTATCAGGTCTGGCATTGAATTTGAAGTATTCTGACAGACTGTGACTCCAGCTGTGAAGGATGCTTTTGAATCTAGGATCCACTCAGTTGCTCCTTAATGAGATGCCACAATCACAATGTGCTGAGCTTCTCTCTAATCTCCTTTATCTTCTTGCAGTTGAATGCCTAATCAACACTGTTGTGGTAACAGAGTGTAAACCTTAAGCTCTAACAGGTGGGATGTATATTATCATATCATAACCTTTATTAGACTAATAACAACTACTAGAATGATATGTGCTAGTTTGTATTTTAAAAATAGAAATTACTGGCGCCACTGCAAAAACCAAAGGACTGCAGTACAATGATATTTTTGTAAGAATAAAAAAAAATAAAAATAAAGATAGATTGGTCAAAACCTTTACTCCAAGCATGTAGGGTGTGTGAAGCACCACCTGAGGGCGCTACAGGACCACAGTTTTACATTAAGACTTGCTGATTTTTCGCCCAGGCATGAACCTGAAAACAATGCTGGCGACTGTTTGCAGCAGGAACACAAATCTGGCAGCACTCAGCGAAAACAAAAGTGGCTAATCATCTAACTTCCACACACTTCAGGAGATCAATAGGTGTTAAAAAGCTAAATCCGCAGACCAGTTTACCTCTCAAAGACTGCACACAGCTGCTATGGATTACCTGGGAGTCTGTCACAGATACGGTGGTAAAAAGTTGACAAGATTAACCGGAAAATCCCTTTAATCTTTTTTGTTTCATCAGACATGCACCTGGAGTTTAAGACGGAAACCTTGTTCTTTCTTACAGACATTCAATACAATGATAATTCAATCTGTACTGTTTTATGAGCCAAATGGTTTTGATAACCAACTCCATGCACTGACTCTGCGATTTTCTGTGATATATAACTAATAAATAATCTATAATCTGCCTAATGCTCTGAGCAGCGACTTTTCAGTGATCGCCTCAGTGCGGTGTTTTCAATTTCCTATGGAATATCTGTAATATCCCGACAGGCACTTATTGGATTTTTATTGGAGAACAAAGGTGACATGTCCGGATTTGAAATCGTGGATCCGGAGAGGGGCCGGGGGGGGTCATTTATCAAAGGCCCCTACGGCTTGCAGCCATCGTGGGCCCTCCACCAAAATGTAGACCGACGTCACCGCTTCCGCCCTGCACCCCCTCCTCCTCCTCCTTCCCCTCTCTCCCTCCCCCTCCTCCCTCCCCCGGCGTCGTTGGAGCAGCTCGGCTGCCTGCAATCCAACATGGAGTAGAGAGAGATGGGGCTCTAGCGGGGCCACCCCTCAGTAACAACAGCGACGACGCGCTTTTTACGCACAACTGGAACCGGAGTCGTCGGTGAAAACATGCGCCTTAGGACTTAAAAACGGAGTGTGTGCCTTGCGTGTCCGTGTGTGTGCGTGCGTGTGTGTGTTTGGGGAGGGGGGGAGAGAAGAGAAGAGCTGGATTCGGCTACTAAACTGTCTGTATAGGCTACGTTACCTACTGAAGGCGATGGGGTATTAAAGTTATAGGAAAGGGGCATTTGCGATCCAGAAGAAACTGGGTGGCTCCGGGTGGGGGGGAAAGAGGGGAAAAGTGTGGAAAAGAAGACACAGCCAGTCGAAGGCAAGCCAAAGAGCCGACACTCGCACAAAGGCGCAGGGGGGATTTATGCGGAATTGGAGACAGAATCGGAGGAGCCGCGGAGAAAGAATGACGAGCGAAAAGTATGCAACCGCCGTGGTACATTACCTGAGGTGAAGCGAGAAAATGATAGAAGAAACACACCCAAACGAGTAAGTACTACGGCTCAAAGATTTCTCTGTCCGTATGTCTTTTTTCGCTTCTCCCAGTGCCTACAGGTTGGAGATGATCAGGGCAACTTGGTGGAATGTGCAGCCAAAAACTCCTCGTACAAAGCTGGCTTTCATGTATGCGTCGCCTCTTTTTTTTACATGTTATTCACTCGACGGGATTTGGTGCTTGATGCTGCTGTAAAGCAATGCATTGACAGTGCTGTAGAAGGGGGTTTTAGGGCCCCCACCTTGGTGTAGACTAGTCTCGAGAAGGCAAGAGAGAAAGAAGAGGAGTAGGAGGAGGAGGGGAATAAGCGTGGGTGGATCGGAAACATTTTCTGAAAGGATCTGAAGCGAGAGAGCAGGCCCTGTTGCAGCGTAACTTAGAAACTCAAACACGCCCCGAAGTTACACCTTTTCTAAATACACAAACAGCAGCGAGCTCACGCACCTCTTGTTTGTGCGTTGCTCAGTTAAATAAAAAGCAAAAGCCCGACGGCGTTTACAGAGCCAATTTCGCCTCGTTATTTGGCGACATCTGTATGTTTGCTCCCAACCAACCGAAGGGGGAAGTCTCACAGGATATGAGATATCCGATATGCCTCATCCGCCATCTCTTTCTCAATCGCCCTCATTTGCATAGCCTACCGCGCTCCATTCATAAAAAAAATACCGACTGTAAACGACGACTTGCCCTGAAAAAACACGCGTATGTTTCTCCTCCACTCGAGCCCCACAGACTCGTGTCTGTCGGTGTCTCTTTGGCGGATTGACCCGTGGATCGTGCTGTTGCGTCTTACGAAATGTAGCTAATATAGAGCCGTACAATGTGTAGGCCCACAGACCTGTTTATACGGCACCCACAGGCCTATATGGAAGCGCTTGAAGCTTAAAATTAGCTTGGCCGAGACGGAACCGAAGCTTAATGTGAATTACATTTAATACCGGGCAGGTGGCAGAGCGCTTATAGTCCTTATGTGAATGCTATTGTTAAAACCAACACGAATAGACCACCAGGTTTAACCACAGGGAGATTATAATAGTGCTTTTAAATGCACGCGAGCCTCTGCCAAAATCAATCTCTTTAAGGCTTAAATGGAAATGTGCAGACATAGGAACAGGCATGCCGGAATGACATTATTGGCTCCCAGTTTGCCTTTAACTCCATTAGCCTATATCGACAACTTCCCTGTCAGACTACACGGGGCTGTGCTCGGTAGGAATGCCTGCCTTGCAGATCTCTGTCGGCGGGCGGGGGTGGAAGGGCGAAGGGCACCGTAGGGGATGTTTGCGCTGCTGTGGCGTGACGCCGGCTCATTCATAAAAGCCCTCTAACCTTCAGCGCGTCCCCATTCATGCCTGCCGGCCGTACACGGCTCTACTGAGCCGGCGTACAGAGACTCTGCCTGTGTGTCCCACGGGCAGCCAGACAGGGACAGAGGAAGGCGCTGAACCCCAGTTGGTGCCTGTCATGTGTTAGCCGTAATGCTAATTAGCAGAATGTAATGCTAATCACGAGAGGCGCAAACTGGGGCTAGCTGCAGCCACGTAACTCTGGAGAACTGCTGTTAAAACTAACCTGAATTCAGTCTCAGGTGTCTTGTACCTTTTGAAACTGCTCAAACGCTCACAGTGTGCCTCCATGACAGTAGACATGTCTTTAGGGCCTTGTTCTGAGTCATATATTTCAAAGCAAACAGATGCGTTAACCCTGACTTTTTAACTGCCCATCACTTCCGGTCGGGGAAGCGTTTCTATGGTGATGATGTGTCGTTCTTTTCTCACCGCCTGATGTCCCGATTGGGCCACGCCCACGACGTCCTCAAAAATGGCCTTTTAATGAACAGAACAAACGCTTTTTGTCCTCAGATAATGTATTTGTACAAGAATTCAGTGACATTTGTTAGCAATGCATTTTAGCTGCACGAAAGTGCAATGCATATAAATTTGAAATACTTACGCTGAGCCTTGTTCGTCTTGTTAACTGAAGTTTCATTGGGAGTTCTCACTCAAATGTTCTCCTTATCTTTTCATTTTTATTAGCCAACAGTTATTTACTGTTGAATTAAACTGCCAACAAACTTTTATCAAACCTTTGCTCATTCATAAATATGAATGCATTTAGCGTAATCTTCTGTCATTGGCCTGCTCCTCTCACTTAGCTAGGCTAGCTAACAGTTAAAAGCCTATGATTTCTTAGCAGACCAGTTTTTTGAAGATACATTTACTGGTATTCATTTTGCATTTTACGGTTACAATTTCAACTGGAGTTCCCCGCAAATGTAAAATAATCTCTGTGAAATTATGATAGTAACCCTTTGGTACTTTCATGGTGCTTCATACAAAAGTGTTTATTGTCTTATTACTGGATAGAGTTGAATCGATGTGCAGTTATCTGCTGGTTTGTGTATTGTGGTTTTCTTATCAGAAATGATAGCCCATTATGGCATTAAGGCACGGCCAGGAGATAAAAGCCACACCTTCGTACCCTTTGTGTCAGGTTAAAAGGTGCAGTAGTATAGCTTTTTTCTAGTTATGTAGCCGGTGTCAAAGATTAGATATTTTGCTACCTCTCTTACTTCTTGAGGAGTTGTATGCATGCATGCTATGGAGACTGAGTCACATGCACACATTTGAACGCCTCACCTGCTCAGTGAAGTAATCAGATTTGATGTGTCAGTTTTGCCATCAGGAGGCAATGTGATTAGAGGCACGCACACATGCGCTCTGTTTGTGAGGGCCTTTTGTTAACTGCATGTCCTGAACTATAACCGTAGCCATCATGTCCGCAATTTGGAGGATGTGCCTCGTTGCCCCTGTCCTTCAGAGGACATTTATTGCCTTTTTATAGAAGTACAAGATCTCTCTTGCACACAGACACACACACACACACACACACACACACACACACACACACACACACACACACACACACACACACACACACACACACTGTAGAGTCACAACACAAGCAGAGGATGTATTGATCTGGTGTGTGCTGCTGCAGGGTCAGCATGTGCACAGTCAGTATTGGACAGGAGATGCCCAGTGACATTCAGCTAAGGTCAACGTAGCAACGAAATATAATCCATCCCTGAACAAAAAGCACTCATCAACTGGCAAACACAGCAGTGAGGAGTTAGCAGGTCTGCATGTTCCCTCAGCAGGACTGTTCTGTTCCTCATACATATATTTTTCTACGTTAGCAGCATTTGATATTGAGACAATAATAATCTTGACTGGTGTGGAATTTCGGGACAGTGGAAAAGTTCACCAATACAATGCATGATTTGGCAGAACAACTTGTACTAAATTGTAGATATTGCTGAAGCAGTTTTGATAAAGGAATAACCCCAGCTTTAGGTTCCTCGGACATATAAAACTAGATGTGTATTGAAAGGAATATACTTTTCCTTTTATACAGATTTTCCTTCAACCAGCTTCCTCTTTCACCAACATTTCCCACAATACAACAACAAGTTGTATAGTTGTTGATGTATGTGGATCGCAGTAAAGGCAACAGAGGGCTTTTTTGTACTCAAAGTGAGACATCAGATGCAACATGTGTTGAAGCTGCACTGCATGCTGCTTTATTGAGGCTGCTGGTGGTGTAGAAAATGGTCTTTCTGTCTGTCTGCTCTGTGGTTATTCTGAGGGACTGACCATGAAACCTGATGTTTCCTGTTGATGTTTTAGGCTGCTGAAATAGTTCCTATTGTCAGACTCTATTTGCAGCGAGCTGACATGTGTTTTATGTGTACAGTATATGCATACACTGTAAAAAAGGTACATAAATGTAACTATTCATAAGACAGTGGAACAAGACACAGAGATGGCCTTATTTAGCAGCTCACACACACACTTCTGTCGTCCGTTTAAGGTCAAAAGATCACATCATTTCAAAGATGAAAGAGAAAAGAGGAAACGGCACGGAGAAAGAACAGAAGGAAACATGACAATCTGCAGAAATAAGAGTAATATGACAAGCAAACTACAAAATAAAATAGGCACGGCCCTTTTCCAGTATTATCTTAAGCAACAGTCTGTTGTATCTCGATAAATGTAAGTGTGATGATGCTCAGTGTGCAGACCCACAGATAGAGCAATTAGCCTAATATGTAATTTTAGAAATAATAATATGTAATATGTAATTTTAGAAATATCACACTCAAGTGCACAAACATGTAATGCACACTCTCATACACACACACAAAGAGAATATTGATACATGCTCCATTCACAAATGAACTTCCTTTGCAGACCTTTTACATTTTTTTCTCTCTCTCTGTACTGCCCCTCCACACACACACACGCACGCACACACACACACACACACACACACACACACACACACACACACACACACACACACACACACACACACATCATGTGGAACAGATCCTTGTTCACAGTATTTCCTGTGTTTTACAGAGCAGCTCATCACTGGTTGCTATCCGGAGCCTTTATATAATGGCCCGAGCTGTTTATATCTGGAGACCAAACAATGAATGCGGATTGTTTGCCTGTTTTTTTTTTTTTTCTTTACTAATCTCTGCTCATCAGCTGACTGGATGACCAAGATTATAATAGCTTGAGTTTTTATTCAGTTCATTCAGGGTGTTTTCCCTGGTGGTTATTGAAGACTCAGATTCTTTTCAGCTCGTCAGTGAATGAACTCGGTGAACTTTCGCTTCTGCAGTAACCAGGACGCTCGGGTTAATTATCCTCTCCGATCTGTCCAAAAAGACACGAGATGAGAGGGGCCAGTGGCTTTTTTGATTGAGCTTATCTACTTCCACCAATCCCAGTTCTTCTCCAGACATGACATCTAAAGGAAAGGTGATCATTTTGTAGGACATTTTTGAATGTTCAGCGGGTTTATGTCTGATGACTTGACAGTATGTGAAACTGTTTTGCTGTGCAGGTTAAAGAGTTTATTCGTCCAACATACAAGTCAGTCTCAGCCCCCCCAGTCCTGGTTTATGTTTAATTACTCTTATACAACAGATCTTTGGTGAGCTCACCTACATGAAAGGGTTTATAATTGTGAAAAAGTTGCCTCACTTTCAAACAATACTCTCATATTGACTTTAAATACACAGATTCATGGTAATTTTAAGCTATTTCAGACAAATGCTTCTTGGAAACTGGATGTTTTCTTGTTAACATCTAATTACAACAACTCATAATGCAGAAAGACTACAGGCTATTTAAAAGTAACCACAAATAGCACCAGGAAACATTGTAGCCCGTTATGTGTAGTGGTAAATATACCAGAATATTTAGACTAGGGAAGCCCTAAGCGAACAGACTTTCTAGTGTTCATTATGCAAATCACTTTCAGTTGGTTTGGTGCCCTGGAGCTGGAGTACGAGCCGTCCATTTACAAGAAAAACCATTTGGTACCTGACAGTTTATGTAAACGAGGTCTTCCTGATCAAACACACCACGGTTGATGTTTTGACATATGTCAATCAAAGATGCAGAGAGATTAGAAATTAGAAAACTACTTATCACTTACATTTGACCCCCCGAGCGGTAAGCCTAACGCAGTATAAGAGGATATGAGACATTATAGAGGGTCTTGGTTGGCTTTTCGGTGGCTTTTAAGAGGTTTAGACCAATCAGCTTATTTTCAGAATGGTTTCTGCTGCGACTGAGCTGGAGGGGCTGTTGGATGACGTACTGGAACTACAACACAACTGGGCCCCAGACATCTGCACATTTGTTTTCGGACCAAACATATCCTGATTTTTTTGTCCGTATAGTTAGTCATTCATGATTGGACTTGATTCAGTGTCATTTTGAGACTTGTTTCCCTCCCTTTTGAAATATTTTTGATGTAATAAGTTTTTGTACTGCAGAGCTGACAACAATCTGCCCAGACAGCATTTTTTTCACCCGTTTTAAAATGATTAACTGCAGTGACGCTGTTTGGCGCCCACTGCAATAATCATGAATGCATCTGAACGCGCACTGTGATTGGTGGGTTGGGTGGCCTCTTTGACACACTCAAACTCACACCAGCAGCCTGAGTCTTGTGCTGCCCAGACATGTGAGCGTTCCATGTAACTACAGCTGATTGACAGAAAGCCGATCAAATTTCCCCCCCAGGAGCCTCCAGCGTCAATAGTTGTGAATGAACTCGCCTCACCCCGCCGCGCTCGCCCCTCACTCTGAAATGAAATATGAAAGCTAGAATGAAATTCTCCTCATTTTCACAATGTTGTTGGCTAAATCCTCATGTTGTATGCGGCTTGACGGGTTGCAGACCTTTGAATCGACTCCAGTGAGGTGCCTGATTCATCTGGCATCATGACATAAAACTGGTTTCTCAGTTGTAGAAGCATTCGATCTAATCAGAGCTGCATGCAGGACCGCTGTCAGGCGTTATTGAGCTGTGCGCCAGAATCACGGAGGATGAGCAATAACAACAATAGCGACCTCTCACAATAGACGCTGCTGTTGAGCCTGTTCTAAATCAAAAGATCTAAATCTAAATTAAAAGTACCAATTATGATACTTTTTGGTAGTTTAGTGCTTTGATGGTACTAAAGCGTCCAATGCCTCCTGCTTTGAAGGCATTTATTCGAAGTATTTTGGCATGACAATGCATGACTTATGATGGAAACAGAGTCTAACAAGTGGACAGCTGTCTGATATCAGGCAAGTACGTGACTAAAATGTCATGAAAATCAGCTCCAGCTCCATTTAAATCAGGAATACATTGACTACTAATATAAAACACCACAGAATTGCAGTATGTAAGGGATCCAGCACCGACTGTAATAAATGTGGAATAACAAATCATTCATGTGCATGTGATGTACACGAGCCTCGAATGTGTAGGTGTGTGTTTGTTTAGTGTTGTAACTTTTCAGCAGGATATCCAAATGAAAGGTAAAAAAATCACAATTCACAGGCTTTTTAGAAATGATTAAATGAATAATGTGGGCAATACAAGTTAAAAAAAAAAAAGAAGTAAGGCCGTATATATGCTAATAGTCTGAAGAACAGTCCTGATCGAGCACCTTCCAGTCACTTCCTGATATCTGCAGACAGGGCATGTGTGTGTGTGTGTGTGTGTGTGTGTGTGTGTGTGTGTGTGTGTGTGTGTGTGTGTGTGTGTGTGTGTGTGTGTGTGTGTGTGTGTGTGTGTGTGTGTGTGTGTGTGTGTGTGTGTGTGTCCACCCACAGACAGGGACAGGCCCTGTGCAGGGGTGTGTGTGTGTCTGTGTGTGTGGTTCTGTTGATCGGGCAGAGGCGCGGCCAGTCATGTCTTATCAGAGGAAGTATAGCCGCCCTTATCACACATGGCTGGGCTGCCCTCAGTGGCCCTTTTATCTGTCACACATGAGCTGGATTCCAGACCTGATAACCGGACCGCTTCCCCGCCCCCTTTACTGTTTTATTGCAGTATTGTTTCACACAGACCGCGTCAGGTATTAGCAGGGTCCAGCTCACTAAGTAGCTGCTCTAATAGTATATGAATGTATTTAAAAAGTTATTCTTTCCAGCAATTACTTTGCAGTGTTTTGATAGTGAATTCGGACAGAAGATGCTGACACAGGCAAATAAAATGAACGAATGGAACTGAAGAGTTCAGGGAACCTACAGATGTGCACTCCACCCACAGTTCATTTCCTCATTATGGCGCTGACGTGGTTGCAAGGTGTGGACCGGGCATGGAAATGAAGAGTATAGAATCGATGCTTCAAACACAGCAGTGCTGCAGTAAATGTGTGAAACACAGGAACCAGGAAGACCAATGAAGTAGAATTGTTTGTACTTCATTGACGCAGCAAAGGGAGACAAGTTAAAGTTAGTTAAGTTCTGTTAGACAGTGGGTGTTTGCTCATATTGTTTCTGCCAAGATAAAGAAAGACCACAGAACAAAAACTTGAATGTTTTGTCTCTTAAATTCTGGCTAGATCTTGTTAAAGCAGCTTTAATCAAAGCTAGTAATGATGAACTCATAGTGAATTATCACTTGACTTCTTCTCAGCTCTCCGGAGCTTTATTGTGTCTTTCAGCTCTTATCAGTGTTGTTGTTTTTTTTTTTAAGCTGTTTTCAGTGAACAAGCTCTAGAAGTCCACTGTTCGCCACCAGCCCAGCACCAGCAAGAGCAGACTGACAAAGTTAATAACTAGCTAGTGAACTTAATAGTGAGATATGTCCCTCAGGAGTCGGTGGAGGCCAAAACAGAGCTTAAAGGAAAGTGAATCTTGGACTTGTGTTTGCAAACTGACCTCAGACACGAGTCCAAATGAATGCTTCTGTTGCTCTGTGTCTGCTGGATGTTTGCTAACACGTTAGTCGCATCAATTTTACAAGGTGGTAATATATCAGTGCCCCCAAGTGGCCAGAAGCATGTATAATTAATAGTGCAGAGTTGTACCCAAAGTAAGGAGCACCTTTCTTTCCACCAGTACAAGTGGCTGTGAACATGGAGGTAGGGCACATACATCTGTGGGAGAAGGTAATGGCTGCAGTGTGCTCGATGAAACTGCTGATATGTTTGCTTGCCAGGCTGTTGAATTTGGTGCTGCCACAATATTGGAACTCAAACTTTATATTATTATACTGAATGGTGCTTTCAGTAGATGGAGGAGCTTGAGGGTCATGGTGGGACGATGTCAGCTGGCAGCAAGACACATTAAGAACACTCACAAGTCGCTGACCATCAGCAGGCAACAGTATATTGTGTTATAGAGGAAGAAGTTTGGCTGACAGCTTTAGTTTAGTGCCTGTTTAAGTAGTAGCAAGACACACCCAGCACCTTTGACCAGATGGCAGCAGCTCTGAAAAGGATGTGATGTATGAGTTACCTGCTCTTTCCTTATCAGCAAGGTGTTGACTTCCACCCTGTCTTCCTTCTAAACTGAGTCATGGCTCCACATTTGAACACTTTCCATCCTCACACCTCCTTAAAGAGACTGAAAAGTCCGTGCAGCCCGTGAACATGGCACGGCCTGAGTGTGTGATCATTGTAAAATCACCTGGGCCTTATTTTTGGTCAAATATGAAGCAATGTTTGGGAAAAGTGTGTATAAGGATGAAGTCGGCGTGTGTGAAATCCACACAAACAGGTGATTATAAATAGTGTATTTATAATCTTTTCTTAAAGTGGGCGCCACGCTCCTTTTTCAGCATTGCTACCTCGTGCTGCATTCGTGGGGACAGAATTAGATTCACAGCTCCCAAATGTATGTGTGTGTGTCTGTGTGTGTATTTGTGCCAGAATGTGTGGTCACTCCCAAGTGTATTAAAGTAGCGCGTTGCTGCTGGTTGTGGCTGTCTGTGTGTTCCAACCACAGATTACAGGGCCTGTCGGCAGACGGGGTGCTGTACATGGGTCACAAGACAGCCCAAAATGTGACAAGTTCATCTCAGAGAGCTGATAGCCGGTGTCGTGTGTCTTGAAGCACATGTGCTTATATAGCACAGAATTTGGTGTTATTTCTGTATGTGGGTGGACTGGATGTGTGGTTCCATATGTGAATGTGTCGTACATGTGTTCGAGTCATGTTAAACCGCTGCGGTACTTTGGTATAAAAGCAGCAATTTGGATTTTCACACCAAGTTTTTTCAGTGTCAAAGCGGCTCCAGAGGGAGAAATAATGTGACTGGTTTATTGTTTCACCATGCAAAATACAGCAGGCCGACGTTCACCTGCACAAAACCGATATTCAGTACAAACTGTGTTCAAACAGGAGTACAGCGTCTGTTTAGTGGTCTCTTGTTACAATATTTGTTGTCAGATAAGGCCAAGTGGTTAGCAAACCTTGCTAACGCCAACATCATCCAAACACAATACAGTATACACACACACACACGCACGCACGCACGCACACACGCACACAGCGAGGGAGATTATGAGGGTAATTTATCTGAACAACTAGCCCCAATTTTGCACCATTAGTCAGATTCAAATCTACTCTTTGAATCCATTTTGATTTCAATACGAGGTTGAAAAATGGTGCAAATCCAGAAATGTAGCACGCTGCTACCCAGAAAACACTGAACAGCAGCCATAGAATAACTTAATTGCTATAAAAAAGCTTGTTACCAAGCCTAGCTAGCATTAGCAGAGGCACTGTAGCCTCTAGCTAGCAGCTATAAGGTAAGCTAGTTTGCTAGCCTGACCCCCCAAGATCATGAAATCTTAGAAATAAAAACAGATCACAGACTTTGCAGTTTTGCATTTCTATAATCTCCTTTTTTTGCCATTCAAGTTTCCCTCGCGGCAAAGTAGAACCTGAAAGACTGTTTGCCTCCATATTTTGTGGTTTGACATGACAAATGAGATGATACCAGCCGCCTTCCTGTGGGCTATCACCAAACCTCCACTCTGTTATTGTGTGTCAGCAAATATTGGATCTCTAATGACTTAATTTGATGTCAAATGTTTGAAAATACTCACCGAAGTGGGTTTTTGGCGCTTGTGTCTTTAATGCATTAACACAAGAAACCTTTAATATCTGAATGGGAAAGTCTCATCTGGTGAAGTGCATTCAGTGGAAGTGTTTATTTTAGGTGTGTGTGTGTGCGTGTGTGTTTACATGAAAGCGCAGGGCTTGTGGGTGAATCTATAGCTGCTGTTCTGTACGAGCTGTTTGTCTGCTATCACTCAGTCAGTCTGTCATTCAGTCACTTTTATGAATGTGTGTGGGCGGGAGCTGGTGAACCAGTTTTGCCACCTGTGTGCGTGCGTGCATGAGTGTGTGTGTGTGTCTGTATGTGTGTGTGTGTATCAAATCCCGGGGACTGTCTGTAAGCTAATTATATAACAGCCCCTTCTCATTCACTCCCACTCGGCCTCTCTTTCTCCCCCCTCTCACTCTTCATCTTCATCCTGCCAACACACACCGACACACGCACACACACACACACACACCGACACCGACACACACACACACACACACACACACACACAGGGCACAGCATCGACGGAATACACAGAGGTACATCCTGTTATTGTCAGATCATTCATGTGGATTGTGACCGTGCTCATTGTGTCCCTGTGAGGGTGGTGGCTGTCATGCTAGTGCTTGAGAATGTCTTGTGTTTTAGCGTTCAGCCTCCATTGTACTGTCTCACGTTAGAAGTCACTGACGACTCAATCGACTGCGGAGGGAGTTTTTGTCGTGCATTGTGTTGTTCTGCTATATAGACCAAACTGGAGCGCCACTATCTGTCAGCTCGTGTGACGTCTGTCTGATCTCAGCTGGTTTTTCCTCTGTTGCATGCACACGCGCTAACTGGTGCGCAGCTGGAATAAGGCTGCTGCAGTCGAGGTGATAATTGTGTGGAGTCGAGCTGCTAACAGAGCTGCAACTAATGGTCATTTTCATTATCAATTCATCTGTTATTTTTTATGAAGTGATAATAATTAGTCTATAAAATGACAGAAAATGGTGAAAAATGCCCACCAGAGCCCAAGTTAACAACTTCAGATTGCTTGTTTAGTCCGAAGCCCAAACCCCAAAGACATTTACAGCAATATAAAACAGAGAAAAGAAGCAAATCCACACATTTCTAAAGTAGTGTCACAAACGGTGACCCAGATTTATTATTTCTGTGACGACTTGAGGTGGGGGCCGCACGGTGGCGCAGCAGGTAGTGCGCGTGCCTCACAGCAAGAAGGTTGCCGGTTCGATCCCCGGGTCAGGCGGGGCCTTTCTGTGTGAAGTTTGCATGTTCTTCCCGTGTATGCGTGGGTTCTCTCCGGGCACTCCGGCTTCCTCCCACAGACCAAAAACATGCTCATTAGGTTAATTGATGACTCTAAATTGTCCGTAGGTGTGAGTGTGAGTGTGGATGTTTGTCTGTCTTTGCATGTGGCCCTGCAATCGGCTGGCGACCGGTTCAGGGTGTACCCCGCCTCTCGCCCATTGTAGCTGGGATAGGCTCCAGCCCCCCGCAACCCCGAAAGGGATAGGCGGTATAGATAATGGATGGATGGACTTGAGGTGGAGAAACACACACTGTTCACATTTTAAGGGATAAGGGTCTTGGTAATGTATTATTTTAACACTGTCTTTATTAGACATTCAGCAAAGGTCCCTGGAAGCTACTGAACCGGGACATTACAATTATAAATTTAAAATACATTATTATATACTCGGCTGCTGGATGCTTCAATGAGAGACATTTTCACAAATAATCGCAGGGTCAAACCAGGAAAATGTCCAGCTGAGATGGTGAGCCAGGCAGACTATGACTCATCTCGTCTCATGATCAATTTAATTAGTAGACGACTGAACAACAGCCGCTTCTATGAAATACATGGCACTTATAATAATACGTTTTTCTGATGTTTAATCTTATTTTCCAGAATAACCCTCAAATCACTGATCAGAATTGTCATCGATTCACTTTCTGACTTTCTGATTGAATCATCGTCTCATGTTGAAATTCGCTTCCTGAGGAAGTTTTGAGCACTGCCAAAGAAAATACAACACAAAGCTACATTTTTATTAAAGCGTGTGTGCGCGTGTGTGCGCGTGTGTGTGCGTGTGTGTGTGTGTGTGTGTGTGTGTGTGTGTGTGTACGCTGACTTGTCCTGGTGCAACACCGCCCACCTCAGCACAGCGAGGACCAGGCAAAGTCGTGACTTGAGACGCCCTCAAACATTCTGCCGCCGTGTGAATCCAGCTCTATAATAAACTGCTGCGGCATTAACACACTTTGAGACTCTCGCCAGAAAAATTAAGACTAGATCGAGTTTGCAGGATAGTCAGTTGTTTACAAGTCGAGGCCGGGATGAGCCAGTACTCGCTGCCTGAGGAGGGATTTTTATTGTTTTTTTTTGTGTTTTCCTGTGGAAGGGAGTGGTTCTTTCTCTGAAACTGACATCTTCACTGATGCAAATCAAACTGTACCATGCTGTAACAAGATAAAAACTTCACCAGATTATCAATTCAGCTGTTTATTTAACCAGCTGACAATGCAACAGAATCGAAAGGTTTAAGTGTACCACGCAGTCAGAAGGTGGTGCAGATCTTTGCTGAGGTTGTGAAATGCTCCTGAATGTAGATTGAAAGCTCCTGTGCTCCTCTTAACACTTTCATTTTCAGCTGACGTGTTGACTGCCATCACTCACAGTCATCTTGAAGTGAAGAATGTAGCTGATGCAAAGTATTTTGAAGTAGAGTTACATGGAAACGAGATACAGTATCCAGTTTGGCAAAATACTCTTGCAGATGAAATGCTGCTGGTGGCATTTTAGACGAGGCAACGCCTGCATTTAGCTGTGCACAGCGATGAACATGGCAGTGATAGATAACAAACCTTTGAAGAGGGGCAGGAACATGTGTCAGGCTGTGTTCATTCAGAGGCTTGGTTTTTCCATAAAGAGGTGGAATGATTTAATTCATTGCTTTAAAGTTTCAAGGTGTTTTCTGCCTCCAAAAAAATGACGTTATCACAGATTCATGTGCGTCATCGCTGTCTCCATATAGTGAGCATAGAGAAATGATTATTCCCGTCTCTCTACGCAGTGACAGCTACATCGTGCGTGTAAAAGCGGTGGTGATGACGCGGGACGACTCGAGCGGCGGCTGGCTGGCCCAGGACGGCGGAGCTCTCACCAGGGTTGGGGTGTGCCGCCTCCTGCCCCCAGAGCTTGCACCCGTGCCGGCCTCCAGCTTTTCCCAGTTCCTCATCCGTGGGGAGCGGCTGCGAGACAAACAGGTAAAACACGAACATTAACGAAGGCACGGCAAACTTCCTTTAAGGATAAGATGCAGAACGTTCGGCTGATATGTGTTGCATGAACAGGTGATCCTGGACTGTCCGCTGAGGAAGGACCTCGTGTACACCATAGCAACGCCCACGTTTCACCATTGGAAGGTGGAGGACAGGAAGTGTGGCCTGTCCTTCCAGAGTCCAGCTGACGCCAGAGCGTTCGACAGGGGGGTACGGAAAGCCATCGAGGACCTGGCTGAAGGTACGCTGTGCTGCCTTACAACTACTGAGACGTGTTCATCAGCAGACTCAGACTGGACTCAGACTCCTGACAGGGGAGCTGTGTTCAAATCACAAAGCTGTGTGCTGTTTTCAGTCACAGCAGAATATCAGCAACAGCTTTCAAAGGTAGAAAGAGAAATGAGTGAATTCTTCAGCTCCACTGAAAATCTGCATGGAGCTTTAAACTCACTGAGGTTTATTTGACCTGAGTGACGACACATAGGACTCCCAGATGTTCCTCTACCACTGTAACATCTGCTCGGCTGCCGTCAATGTGTCGTCTTGTTCCGAGTCTCAGCGAGGTGTTGGGATGAGTTAAAGGCTGATCCTGTTTCCCTCTCTGCAGGCTCCACCACCTCCTCTACAGCACTCCAGAACGAGGGCGAACTGGGTGACGACGACGTCTTTACTGTAAGCATGTTTCCTACGTTCACATCCTCATCTGTGTGCTTCATCTGATGAAACAGGGTGAAATAACGTAGTCTGAAGGACATTAACTCAGATGACACACTCAAGAAGGTTTTCTCATTCAAGTGGATGGCAATAATTAACTTTTCTTTCATTCAGTTTTCACTTTTCTGCACTTTAGTTCAGCTAGAAAACAGCTCAGTGCTTCTGTTTCCCAGAGGGAATCAAAATTAATGTGGTTGGTTGTCTCCAGGCTGTCGCTCCTGTGCATCAAAACAGCTGCATAAAGTTGAATTCATCTAAATTTGATTGGGACTATTTGAGTCACATGTCCACTTGGCACCTTAAACAACACATTTTCCTGGTTCAGTCCTGTTAAGGTACAGACTCCAGTGAATGTTGTCTTGGTGGTTGCAGTCCTTCCAGTCTGTGGCTCAGTTTCTACCAGTTCAGCATCTCCAGTCTGTATCTAATCAGCTTTTCAGAGTCGTCATTGAAAAGATGTACTGCTGGTTCTGGTACACTCTGATCGGCTACTCAGCCAAAACCCCAAAGGAGTCTTCTGCATCCAAAAATCTCAAGTCTTTGTTTTATCAAACAACATTCAGAACATTTAGAACAAAGTGTGTGTTTGAACTCCAGGCTTCGCTCCAGACACCCCCCACCCCACCCCACCCCGGTCACATATACCTGCCATAGTACAAGAACCGTGTGTGTGTTTGTGTGTCACAGCCTCTCTGCCTTAAGTTAGCATGAACAACCCCCTCCCCCCACTCTGTAACTTGACACCAGGAGCAGCAGGCAGGGTCACAAGGTCACTTCCTGTATCCCACCACCTCGCTCTCTCCTGGTGACCCGCTCCCTCCTCCTTCGCCCGCCCTCTCCACCCTCCCAGTTGAAAAAGAGAGTCGCCACCAAACTAGCAGCTAGCAGCTGTTTCCCAGCTTAGTGCGGGCCGGTGATTTACGAGAGGAAGTGCCTCGTGGTTCATCTTTGACTCGAGCTGTCTGTATGGGCCAAGACTAATAGGTGCTCTGCTGGGAGTGTACAGCCACCACAGAGACACATACAAACACATGAGGAGGGGTGGAGGGGAGGGTACAGCGCTGTCAGAGGGTGGAGCAATTCCTGAAATGGAGCATCGGGTTTTCAGGAAAGCTTTCAGTGCTACAAATCCAAGGCAAGTTCTTGGGATTGTTGCTTAAAAAGCTTCCAGATTCGCTCAAAATGAGACTCAGCTGTTCCATTTCAGTTAAAGCTCCATAGAAGCTCATATTAAAACACATAGCAGTAAATAAAAACAGCCAGCAGACCTGCACATACATTCTTCTCCTGCATGTGGGGAATTACTGGCCTGTCGTCTCCATTTGTAATCCAAAAACCACAGAGGAAAGGCCAAACAAACTGGAGCCTGGCATTTTTCAGTCTGTGTTTAAGCTGTCTCATTATACGTGTCTGATACAGGTGGAGTTAGCACTGTGAAGCTTACCTTTGCACAGGTGTAGTCGGTGCAAGGTGTTCTGCTTGTGGGAGAAGGAAAAAAATAATTTCTCTCTTTGAATGCGTCAGTCATCTGCTCCCATACAATGCCCCGTGGGAAGATTGAAAGCATCGCCAGACCTTTGCACGTGTGTGGTTATGCATTAGATGAAGCAAGATTGTGGCTTTTGGTCTCAGTTTTGATGCAGATGCGGTTTGAGTGTCAGTTTTAGGGCTGTACAGAACTCTACTCTCCACAGCTGTTAGCATGTTAAACCCCGGGTACCGCAAACTGTGCCGGACTCACAGGAAAAAGTTTGGGCGATGATCAGCAACGGGCCAACCAAGCAACGCCAAGCCTGTCAGCTTGGTGTCCATTTTTCTCTGTATGTCTTCTCATTTCTGCTCTCCTCCACCTGATGGTCCTCGATCCTCAAAACACACACACCTTAACAACGTCTCTACAACCACATGCACGGGACATGTTGATGGGTTCGGTTCTGCTCGCTCCGCCCGTGCTAATGACCTTTCCTAAAGTTAGCGCTGGCGGCAGAGTTTGCGAGGCGAGCTGTCGTGGACAGGGGAAATGCTGCAGCAGATTTACAGCCTTTGGGAGGACGGGGGAGTATGGTGGGGGGGGGCAGCGGAGCTGGGGTGAGCTGGGATGGACATACTTCCCGAAATTATTCCTCGTTCGCCAAACCTAAACTTAACCCAACCCTTCCTCTGTCCCTCCCTTCAGCACGTCTCCTCGCTCTGTCTCTATTTTGGCTCATTCACAACAGGGGGAGTGAAAGCTATTGAAGCAATTCTGGGCTCATCCCAGGAGAGCGAGACGGGCCTGTTGAAGGATGAATCCTCCCGAGCTTTGAGTCGGGACATGTTTTGTGTCAGAAAATAACTTGAAATGCCCTCTGTCCAGCCTTGGGCCAGAATATATAGAGGGAGGATGTCCAGAAATATAAACTCTCCCCCTCAACTCCTCTCCGGCTCTCCGTCCTCTTGTGCAGTTTGAGCTCGCAGCAGAAAGTCTGGTCTGTGTTTTGAATTAGTCGCAGCCGTGGAGGCCAGAGCCGGACTGGTTTTTAACCGTATCGGCTCCTCCCCCGGTAATGTCTTCTCCAGGGGGGCGGGGCCCGGAGCGGAGGCAGCATGTTATGTTATTTTTGGCCGGCTGCTCTGAGGGCTTTGTAAGAAAGCTGGGGGAAATTCTCAGCATGGCGGTATCCATGTGGGGAGCAGGATATAATAGGGATAGCTTCAGCAGACAGACAGACAGACAGACAGACACACACACACACACACACACACACACACACACACACACACACACCAGATCTGGGTCATATAACTCTGGCAAATAATTTATAGCGTTGGTTTTAGGCTGGTTGGAGGGCCAGATTTTGACACGTGAGGTTAAAATTTAGTCAGTTTCATAAAGTTTGATTTCTGGAGTGGCGTTTTACCGGTCAGTGACTCGTGTCAAGCATACAGTAGTTCTGTTTGGATTGATTGTAGGTTGGACAGCAAATTACAAAGATTTCAATTCATTTGAGACTTAATTGGCAGGTATAGAATTAAGAGCTCCCCACTGACCCCAATGATGGATGTAACCATTTTCTGTTGTTTGGTTGGACTCAGCACCTTGACGAACCTTTTCAGGGACGTCGGTCCACCGCTTTGGTCCAGACTGTTGGATGGAGCTAATTGGATGACATGGTTTGGGATTAACTGGAGACATTCATGGTCCTCGGATGATTGATCCCCCTGACTTTTCCTGTTCAACCACAGTCCCAAAAACTTTTTTTTGGGAACATGCTCGAGCCTCCTCTGGTTGAATTCACTTTAATCACTTTGGTGTTCTATCATCAGGTTGAAATGTCAATATGCAAAATACTTCATGGTTCATGATCAAATCCCAGCAAAAATAATGACATCCCCACCAGTCTCAGCTGTACTTTGTGCTATTTAGCAAATGTTAGCTTCAAAAAGGCTCTGTTGCCATGCTAGCGTTAGCATTTGACTCAAAGCAGCGTGTCTAAGTACAGCCTCACAAAGCTGCTTGCATGGCTGCGGAGTCTTGTTTCATCAGAGGCATACTGTACATTGCGAGCAATCTGGGGTTCGGCGTCTTGCTCAAGGACACTTCAACACTTGTGCATGAAGACGGGGGTTCGAACCACCAACCCGACCATCCATAGCCGGCATGTGCTACCAGTTTCTGGGGCATTTTCATTTTGTGTCTGTCAAGTGTTGAAGAGAAGTGGGAACATTTGCAGAGATGGAGTGGAGCATCTCATCCTTTCTGAGCTTGTCAGGTGGAATTGTTTTTTTATGGAATGAAATCACATCATGATGGAAAGAAGGAAGCACAGACGTCTCATCGCTGCTGCGAGCCGCTGGCCAAAGATGACCGTGTAAAATTCAGCCATGGCCAAACTTTTCTTTGGCGGACAAGCTTGTTGACCTTTGATACAAGTTTCTGTGGCTCTGTCGACTTCTGGGGACGAGCCATGCGAAACTCAAAGGGAAATCAAACAAACGCAGCAAGTGATTTTGAAACATAGCTTCTTTTTTTTAACAGAACAAGCTATCATTGAGTTACAAAAGAGCCCGTGAGCTCAGCGTATCTCAGACGGTCCACTCATCGCGGTCCTGAAACGATCAAGCCAGATCGTCTTCTCACACAAAAACACCTGCACCCCTTTCAGCCACATCAGGAATATCTCTAAGTGCACAGGCGATGAGACCTCATGCCCGGCCTGTCAGCTGGTGCATTGCTCTGCCCCCAGCGTGCCTGTCTGAAATCTGTCCGTCTGAGGCTGCACGGCAGCGGCCCGGCTGTCTAGTGTCTGGCCAAGGTTTGAGTTGGAGCGGAGCCCTGACAGCCTTTAGCGGAAAGGGGACAGGAAAGTGTTCACACACACACACACACACAAACACACAGCGGTGGAAAAGCGTGAAGGAAAGGTGGAATGTGTAGAAAGTGAGATTCATCCAACTTCTGTAATGTGAGGATTTAACACTGCTTCTGTTTTTATGTATGTTTCACCCTTCCATCACTGAGGGTAAACTAAATGATGTCGCCGGGTCAGATGAAGTCCGTCACAGGTCTTCCTGCACATGCTAACACAGCGAACAATAACTGTTGGGCTTACTTGACCACCTCGCCTCTCCAAATGCCAAATACGGTAACCTTATTAACCAGAAATGTTCTAAATAGATGGGATCACCATAGAAACATATTTTCTCCACCTGTGTAAGTGGCTGATTGAATTTTAAACCTGATTTAATTTTCGGTTTGATGGTTGCCGCAGAGCTTTTCTTCGTGGCTGCGGTGGATGTTTTAAGGTGGATGTTGTTAATAATAGTTGGACTCGCACGCACTGATCCACAGCGGCTCAAAAAACAGAGCTCACACTTCCTGTTTTCCAATCAGAGCTGCGCCGAGGCTTCCTGTTTTTGTTTGTCCAATCGTGGCGTCCTCCTGTACTCGCTGTTTGTTTGGTGCATCCAATGGGAGCGCAGCTTTCAGCCCGCATCCTGTGTTTGTTTGTCCCCTCAGAACACCACAGACAGCTCATCCAACTCCTCCCAGAAACTGGAGAGCTCTCTGCAGCCGCTCGAGTCCTCGCCCCTTCCGCAGAGACACAAGTGCATGCTGGGACATCGCCATGACCTCCACGACCCCTACCGGCTCTCAGACCACTACTTCTTGGACCAGGTGAGACAGTGAATGTCCAGAGTGCAGGACCGGGTGCTCTGAGACCTGTTTGTCATGATTTTGAAATAAAATTCACGGTTGACAGCTCATCTGAACACACAGTTGGTTTGTTCACTGCCAGCAGGGTTTAAGTTTCACTCTGTCTCTCTCCTCAGCCGTTGTCTCGGCTTCCCCGTCATGTCACCTTCCAGGAGGACGAGGAAATCGTCCGGATCAACCCTCGGGAGCGCAGCTGGGAGCGAACCACCAAGCGTCATCACGGACGGCCGTCGGATCGCTCCTGGCTCACGGGCTACGAGGACTACCGCCACGCCACTGTGCGTGACAAATTCATCCAAATGGACGACTCTGAGTCCTACGTCCACTTTGCCAAGACGGAGGCGCAGAAGGACGACTACTCCTACCCGCTGGCACCGGCCCTGTCGCCCTCAGACTCTGACCCCGCCCTCGGACCCTTGGTCAGTAAGGGCCACGGCAGCTCGTATCGCCAAGGCTTCTCCTCTGTGGTGTGCTCCCAGCCCCGCTCCTTCCTCCCGAGCTCCTCCCCGTCCACCAATGGGGGAAAGGGGCGGAAGGAGGACGGGGTGGAGCGCGCTCAGTGCGAGCACTGCGGCGAGGCCTTTTACGTCTCCGACAACCGGAGAGGCCGGTGCCAGGACGCGCCAGACCCTGTGCGGGCGTGCATCCGGCGGGTCAGCTGCATGTGGCTGGCAGACACAATGCTCTACCACTGCATGTCAGACCCAGAGGGGGACTACTCGGACCCCTGCTCCTGCGACGGGGCCGAGGGCAGCGGGGGAGGCCGGCTCGGCTCGCGCTGGCTAGCTCTGCTCGGCCTGTCTCTGGTGGCGCCCTGCCTCTGCCTCTACCCGCCTCTCCACGCTTGCCACCGGGCGGGGCTCAGGTGCGGCTGCTGCGGGGGCCGACACAAGGCCCTGAGCTGAGCGGCCTCTCGGAGGAAACCGCAAAAACCCAACGCAAGCACAGGGAAAGGGAAGGATGGGGAAATACACAGAGGGGACAAGTGGTCACGGCTGCTCGCTCTCTTGCCTTGGTTTCTCTGGGTTTCTCTACAAATTCCAGACACTGAAATAAGCCAAAAAAAAAAAACAGTTGGTGCATTTTCTGAACGGCCTGGGAAGATAAGCTCCCCCTTACGGCAGACAGTTCTCTCAGCTCTCCGCGTGGCCATTTCATGCTCTGTTTCTGGTGAGAGAGCACTCTTTTTCAGGGGGCCTTTTTTTTTATAGCTGACCTATATGTCATGTATCACATATGCAGGTACTTTATACTTTGTACACTGACTCGGCGTCAAAGAACTTGAATTGTTTCTTTGTTCTGGTTTTTTCTCTCTCTTTTGATGTACGCGTGGCCATTTTGTTTATATTCTATTCCAATATCAGGCCCGCTCAACTCCAGCTACAAGAGAAATCAGACACTACACCTCTTTGCGTGTGTGTGCGAGTGTGTGTATGTTCGTGTGTGTGTGTGTGTGTGTGTGTGGATAGTACATGTGCCTGCTTCCAGCGTGCGCAGAGGCCTTTTGTTGTCTGTACTGCAGCTTATAGTAAAGCTCATGTATATAGTCTACATAGCTCTCCACCTTCGACATCTTTGTTCACTGAAACAAACGTGGTACTCATCTTAATCTTCTAATAGCCCAAAGATTCGTGTTTTTATCCTATTTATTTTCTCACTGAATTGATCTACCAGCAAAAGGATGCTGGGTTGTGATTTACTCACGCAATGGGGCGGTGCTTCGCGTCACGCTTCGACACTCGAGCGTCCGTCTCCCTGCTCCTTTCACGTTATTTCAAACAGTGCCTGAACTCTCGCCTAAACCAGGAAACTATCCAGTCAGTTTTTTGGCTTGTTGTTCCTCGCTCTCTGCAGAAGCTCACTCAGCAGTGTCACGTGAAGAACTGAAAAATCAATCAGAGATGCCGTCGGAGTCGGTGCCCGTTATGCCTTAAAATGTGGAGCGTCGCTCCGAGCGTCACCCCCATCCCTCCGAAGATGTCTGCTCGAATGAAAAGCGTGAGCGTGGTTACAGCTCCAAGCAATCAGCCTCTCCATGACTCTTTTAAACTTAGTGGAAACTATTTTTGTAATGAAAAGCAACTCTTAAAAAGGTTCTCATCAAGTGTGCTTGCGATGTACAATCAGCTCCCCTCTTTAAGCGTTAGTGGAGCCCACCAGTCACGTATGTGGAACAGCAAATCCAAAACTGGTGATTTGAGTGAAATTAGCTAAGAATTGTGTTTAAAATGATTTAAAACCTCATATTTCTCCGCAGCAATGCACGTTTTAAAATCTCATTTCTGGTGAAAATTAGTATAAAACCTTTTTCTGCTTTTTGACATGTACAAAGTCACTGCAGCAATGCAGCGAGCCTCACATTGATGAAAGAACATGTCGTTGTTGAGTTGTAAAGGGATTAACGGGACACTTTGGGAAATATTTCGCTAGGAGGTATGAGTTATGTGTGTTAGATGAAGCCAACCCGCAGCCCGGAGGCACTTAGCTTAGCTTAGCATGAACACTGGAAGCAGGGAAATCTTGCTAGGCTCCATCTAAAGGAAACAAAATCCACCTATCAGCACCCCTGAAGCTCACTGAAACAGCATATTGTCCTTTAATCTGTTCAAAATCTGAAGTGTAAAAACAACAAGTTGTGTTTTCACGCAGGTTACAGGAGGAACCATTTCCTAGCCTCCCAGCGACTTCCTGGAATCTCCGCCTGTTTCTTTGCTTTCTTTTATTTTACCTTTGGCTCTCATCACGCGAGTATTTCCCAAAGTATCAAACTGTTCCTTTAAGGCCAGATTATTTTTGTGTAAATGGGAGATGAACATGAGAGACGTCTCGCTGAGCCCAGTTACATGTGACTGGCGTGCGCTGTCCTTCTGTCCTGCCGCGCTTTTGTTGCCTCCTCGCCAGATTTGGCACACTGTCGTGCCCACGAAGAGTCAGGCGTTGGGCTCGACTGAAATGAGGTAGAAACAGTTGAAGTCCGGTCATTCAGGGTCACGGTGGGCGTGTGTACACATTCAGGTGGGGGAAGAAAACAAAAACGCCGCCATCTGAGTGACACTTCAGCCGGCCGGCCTCGCACCGACAGCGCAACACTAAACCGGTAAACCGTCTGGGTGCTTTAAGCTTTGTCTCAGCCCGGTCGACCGCAGCATTGGGGATGTGACTGGGAACACAATAAGCTTTTAAAAATACGAAAGAGAAGCAGGACATCAGCGAGGTCCCATTGGAAAAGAACGGGAGTCCGAAAAACAGCTGAAATCCTGGAAACAAACATCCATCCCTGATTGTTTTGCCAAGGAAATGTCACTTACTGTAGTTGAAATGCAGAATGCCTGAGGATGTCCTTTTTCCTTCCCTGGTTGTGTCTGTTTCATACATCCTGTCCTGTACCAGTGCGTCCTTGGTGTGTGTGTTTGAGTGTGTGTGTGTGCGCGTGTGTGTTTTTAACCCACATCCCTTTCCCCTCTCCTGCTCCTTGATCCGAAGCCACTGGGATCAGCTGAATATGCTATCAAGTAGTAAGACCTATCCAGTAGAATCAGATCCTTCGATGATGGGATGCACCAGGGACAGGGCCAATCAGATTGGACAGTGTGTGCGTGTGTGTGTGTCTGTCAGTGTGTGTGTCTGTCAGCGTGTGTGTGTGTGAGCGTTAAGTCTTTTCTTTCTCCGTCTCGTCTGGTGTTTGAGTGTGTTCTCTCATGTCAGAGCCATTTACAAGTGCCTGAACGCATCCTCTTTATCTCCTTGTGTATTTAAATTGAAAAATTAAAGAAACGACTCCCTGTAATGAATTAGACCCATTTTTTACGCTTAGTATTTTTACCTCTGTAAAAAAAAGAGCAAAAATTATATTATATATATCAAGTGTATGTTGTACATTTTTATTTCCATTTTGTTTTTTTTTAAATAACTGTTTCTAACATGTACGATGGATGTAGCTCTTGCTTTCGAGAAGGAACAGGAAGTACTTTGTAGATACTGAAGGGTGGCCAGGTCTGTGAGAAAACTAAAGTGAAATGTGTGTCTTACCTTCCGCCTCCAATAAAATGAGAGAAAACAGTGAAACCAAAAGCGAGTCTGCTGCTTAATTGTACTCTCGCACTGAAGGTACTTCCCATAAGTATCTACTGTAAAACAAAGAAGGCCCGTGCATTTCCTTTCTGCAACGAGGCGCAGCATCTCTGCAGCACGCGTCATCATTTGCCTCAGTTCTTTCCCTTTTAGTCGTGTTTTCTATCAGTGCATCAGAAACTCTTTAAAAGAATAAATGCATCAAAGGATTTCTGCAAATGGAAACTGATGATAAAAACATAAAAATGTAAGGAATCAGAAACAGAAGGAATTTGCTCTCATGCTAGCCCCCCCTGTGAGGCTGTACTTAGACACCCTAGTGCTAAATGCTAAAAGCTGAATGCTACTGTCAGCATGTTAACATGGTGATGTTCAGCAGGTATTATGTTTACCATGTGCAGCATCTTAGCTTAGTGTCTTAGCATGCTAGCTTTTTCCAGCTAGCGCTAAAAGTGTCTTTAGTTTTGCAGGTACTGGAGAGAGTCAGATGTTGATTTGTTGATGGGGAATAAGTCATGGGGGGTGGGGGTGGGGGTGGGGGGGTGTCACCATGTCTGCAGGAGAACATCCTCAGGAGAACACGAATGCAACGTCAACCCAAATTTAGCATTTTCACATTCAATTCATGCAGCAAAGCCAATCTAAGATAGCTGTTTTAAATGTGGTTAAGTGCATTTTTTGGGGAATTATTCAGCATCTAAAATGGTTTATTGAAAGCATGTTTGAACAAGAACAGACTCAAACATTCAACAGATACTTTGAAGCCACATATGAAGTCCCTAAACAGGTTTTTTAAAACAAACACAGAATCTTTAGAGGGAGATCGGACGTCACCAAAGACTTCACGAGGAGGCCTGCAGTTTCTAATGTTTGAAGAACGTCTGCAGTGCGATGCACAAAACTCTTAGTGGAGTCTTTAACGGGAGGAAGCACAAAGAAAATAACCTCGACTTAGTACACCCTGCTCCACTCTCCTCAAGATGTCTTTCCCCTGCTGCCTCCCTCCTCAGCAGGAACATGTGATAGCCATCGAGGACGTCGAGCTGTTTCACTCAGGATGTCTCTGGAAAAGCATGTGGGCGATAATGATGGAGCGCGAGAGAGGGGAGGAGGAGGAGGAGGGAGAAAAGAGAAGAAAAAGAAGGTCCCTGCGGGCTTCTGGGGGCCTGCTAAGCAGCTCAACGGCTGCATACAGCATCACAGTCCACATGTGCAAACATTTAAGATATCTGCTGGTGTAATGGGGTCAGCATGGCCCCTCTCTGGGTGCACAAAGCGCCGGCGTTCACTTCCCAGTGAAGTTTACAGGAATGGGTGGCTTGTCCCGCACCAGTGCTGTGGTCTCATGTCCAAACATAGGCAGAATTTTGATGTTTTCCTCCAGACGGCTGAGATTTTGTTCTCCGCTTGCACCCAGCGAGCGTTACTTTTGCAACACTCCAGCCTCTTGTGTTTCTTTGTCGGGTCTAAACGGCCTGATAAACCCACACTGAGCTGAGGGGCTGCAGAAGTAAAGATTACAAGGAGCCAGATAATTGTTTAAGCATTGCCTGACTGAGTCCAACCCTGCACCTGAGGTAAAGCGTGAGGAAAGCGAGGAAAACATCCCTCTACTCCCACCCTGTGGAAAATGTTTTAGCTGATAAGAGTTTGTGCAACTGGTGAACCAGCAGAGAAAAACAGTACAAATTAAGAGTCATTTTTGTCAGAGAAGTCCTCCAGAAAGTTCATGCAAGTAAATGTTTTAGCAGTGGAATTGACTCAAGCACCAAAAGTTAAAGTCCTGATAGTGAAGAATGGTTCCTGTGTGGCTCAGAGGGATGTAAAATTGAACAAAAATGAAAGAAATTGCAGTTTTTTGGGGGGTTTTTTAAATCCAAAACAAGACTTTCATTGAGCAAACACCACACCACAAGGTCCATTTAGCAGCCGTTCTGGAGCTCGTGGTCTTCTCACACAATCAGTCACAGAATCAAAGATGTTCAAATTGCCATTTTTGGCTGAAAAGCTGAGGTTCAAAGTGTGGTTGTGACTAATGCTCTGTCTAAAATCCACTGCGCAGATAATGCTTTCAGTGTAAGTTCATGAAAAGTTGCCATTTAGTTGAGACTGTTAGTGCAGTGGGGTGAAAAGCAGTTTGTCTTTCTTAGTGGGAGTAAAGTCCCTGCACACTGCACAGTATGTCAGCGTTCCCACCTCTGCTGGCCCCGGCGATGCTCCTGTTTGTGCTCCGATGAGGAGGAAACTTCAAACGGTGCTCCAGAGGTAACGGTTCAGGGTTAAGAGGGAAGTGGCAAGAGTCGAGGGATTAAAATGGAACAAGGCCGGAAGAGTCTGGGTGAGATCTTTATTTCAGGCACGGAAAGAGAGCCTCTTCCTCTGGTGGCGCCAGTCCTCTGCCACTGTTCCATTTCCTCTTCCTCCTCCTGGTCTGTGTGCAGCCACCTTCAGCCTCCATCCTCTCCTCGGGTATCATCTGTCAACCCGTCTCACCTCCCTACAGCCCTCTGCTAAAGACTAGCGCTGCAGCGGTTAGTCTAATAACTGATTAGTTCTCTCATTTTTCAAGCAAAAATGTCAAATATGTGATGCGTTCAGGTTCTAAAATGTGAGACTTTTCTGCTTTTCTTTGTCTTACCTTATGATAAACTAAATATATTTGGGTTTGGGGCTGCTGGTCGGAAAAAAAAGACATCTGATGACACCATGTTGAGCTCAAGGAAAACTTTTTTATTTTTCACCGCTTTCTGGTGTTTCATGGCCAAAATGATTGATGGAGAAAATAACTGTGAAATTAACAGAAAACAAGCAGACATAAACTCACAGTATTTTTATCGGCCAAATTCTCAAACCCTCTCTCGTTATTTTGTTCCAAACTGAAATAACAAGCCATGAATAAGCTAATTTTTATGTGAGGAAATAAAGCTGCTGCACACATTTTAGTATTAAACAGTAGACCAGTGTTGTGGTGCTGGTGAATAGATGACAGTCAACGCTAACACATGGTGTAACATTAGCACAGTTAGAGAACAAACATGAGGTCAGCAAGCTAGCTTAAGTTTGCTAATAGCTAGCATGAGTCACCTGCTGGTCATACAGACCAGGTGAGGCTGCAGCAGCAGCACCAGGGGAGCTCAGCAGATGTCTCAGTTGGGTTTGTTAAACTATCTTAACGGTCAAAAATGAACTGTTGATGCATGAGATGGTTGAGAAGTCTGAAAGGTGCCATAAATTAAAAAGTGCTGAGCAAAGAAGAGCACATGGTGCAGCTGAAAGCCGAGGAAAAAGCTTGTAAGTGGACCTGAAACTATTTTCAAGGTCAAGAATGAGGAACTTTCACACTTCATCGCTTCACGCTTCTTTCCATCCGGTGTCACATAATCAGACACTCGTGTGTGCAAACTGCATTAATGAGGATTTTTCTTTCAAGATTTACGTGAAAGAACTGAGTGAAGCGAAGCGATGCTGCATAATATTCAGTTTAATTGTTCAGCCCTTCAAAAACAATGTGAACCGTGAACGAGAGAAATGATTGATTGGACTAATTTTCATTAACGGTCGATAGTTTGAGACATTTTTTCATCATGAATGTTAAATTTTCACTGGTTCCTTTCTCAAATGTGAATATTTATTGCTGTTCTGTTTCGTATCTCAGTAAACTGACTGAGGATCTTTTATTGGAGAACGTCACTATGGCCTCTGAGGATTTTTTTTTTTTAACACTTCTTGGACTAAACAGTAAAGAAACGAATCAATCATGAAATAACTGTGCAGCTCTTCTGTGTGCAAGATGTTTATTAAATGATCTAATCAGAGTAAAACCAGACTTAATTACTCAGAGTGATTCACATAAATCTGTTAAACGGGTCGTTTGAAAACAAGACGCTGGCACACGAACATCCGTATAAATCACTTTTATTTAAATCAGCGTTAGGCAGTTATGCTATGAACAACACGGGAAAATAAAAACAAAAACCGTGACAAAAAGAAAGACATTAAAACATGAGAGATCCAGTTAACATTAACTGCACTTGGCACTGGATAGACGTTCATGGAAAGAGGAAAAAAAAAATATACACATTTATCACACTCAAAATAGAAGTGCCTCCAGTAATCAATAAGTCGACCGTCGGGAGTGAAAGACTGGAGAGCGTAAAGATGGTCTCAACAGCGTTTCATCCGCAAAATACCGTTTTATTTTCCCAGTTTTGAGTTGCTCTGCGCTCAGATTCGAATCGCCTCGTCAGCCTGCGAATGCCTCCGTCTGGTGGACCTGAAGGGAAACGACGGGCGAGGCGGCGCGGCGGCGTTCACACGACGCGCACAGCTGCGCACTCAGCTTGAGATTTACACCGAGGGAGGAGGCAAAGGCGAGGCTGATGAGGAACAAATAGCATCACCCCCCGCAAACACACACACACACACGCACACACACATCCCATCATCTCACCACCCACAAACCCCAAAGTACCGTCACACACCCGATGTCAAGCTCAAAGGCTGTCCTCTGCGTCTTTGTCCCTTTTATACATCAACCATCAATTCTTCATAAAAACATGGAGGAACTTCCGTCACCACATTACACTCCATTCACTGGTAGTAGTGCACAGCAACAAAAGCAAAAAAACAGAAATTAAAAAGATACAAATTGAACTCATACATCCCCAAAAAAAAAGGAAAAGCAAAAGAAAGAGCAATCCCTCTCCCACAAAAGAAAAGTCATGATATCGTTTATAAAAACCGACATAAAAATGTGATCAGTCCTCGCTCACCTGGAACAGATGCTGAACGCGGCCCGTGGCTGTTTGAGGTGGACCCTGATTGTGATATTACAGACGCTCACGAGCTGCTGGGAAACTCTGCATCGATTCATCCTCTCGGGAGGAAACTAAACCGTCTGAAACGCCCGCCGCAGGGCTCACCTGCCCAACTGAACTCAAAACAAACCTGTTCACAGGTAAACGTTCACCGCTCTGCTTTTAACCCTCTCCAGCACAACATCAGCCTCCAAAAGACACCAGCAAGGCAACATTAAGCCTTCGATCTAACGTTTGGGGAAAGGAGAGGTTTCAGTGTAAATCTGCAAAGGTGGAATCGGTTCAGGGGGCCTGCGAGGAAAAGTGTGAGCCAATCCCGAGCCAGGAGAGAAGAGAGGAGAGGAGGAGGAGGAGGAGACAGAGGAGGAGAGCGGGGAGGTGACGGCTCATTTTCCTCTGATGTTTGAGGAGTGTCAAGAACCCAAAGAGAGGAGGAGGAGGAGGAGGAGGAGGGATAAATAGATATATACTCTGCAATGTGGGCGAGGGGGAAATGTGTGTATGCCGTGTATGTGTGTGTGTGTGTGTTTGTGTGTGTGTGTGTGTGTGTGGGGTCTGTCCGTCCAGTGCTTTATCTGACGGTGACTCCGAGTTTTTCCAGCACGCGGACTCCTTTCTCCTGGTACTCCTCCCGGGTCAGCCAGAAGTTGTCCTTGTCCTTCATGATGTCAGCCAGCACGGCTCCGCCCAGGAACACCATGTGCTTTCGCCTGGGAGGGTCCTCGATCCGGATCTTAAATTTCTACAACACGGAGGGGGGGGACACAGAGACATGTAAGAGGGTCCCATGTACCAAAGACACGTCCTGTAGTCTTACTGTCCCACTGTTCAGTTTGTCCTCAGCTAGGTCTGATTAGGATCTTAATGGTTTTCTGATCAGTGTGTTTGATTTTGAACACTTTCAGTCTGGACTGCATCAGTGGAGCCAGAGGCCTGAACCTGGTCTGGGATCCTGCAGGGTTCATCAACTTAACTTTAAGACTGTTTAAAGAGCTTTTTAATACCACACACAATGAAATTTAACACCTGTTTTATGACCATAACGGCAAAATATGGACGTATGATGGAAACCCAGTCCAATGAACTGGCCTCAAATCATTTGTTGACATCAGTTTTTTTTTTTTTTCCAGTACTTCCCAGCAGGATAAAACAATAACTCCCAATGACAGAGCTGAATAAATACGACCTGGACGTGCATAAGAGGCGGAAAAGTTAAAGCAGTATAACGAGCTTCCAGGCTACAGCAGCTCCGTCACATCTGCTGCAGGTGTGATGGTGAAACAGCTCAGAAAGAAGGAGGAAAACAGCGTCCTGCAGAAACAATTCCACTTTTAATTTATGGCTGTAAAACGTCTCCCGACAAGCTGCAATCTGACTGGAGAACATTTAATAACTAACATGCCTTCAGCAAGCAGGAAAATAAATATCGAAGAGGTCTGAAAATGAAATCTAAGACTTTTTAATACCTTCTAGAAGCTTTTTTTTTTTTTTTTTTTTTTTTGATGAAACTGAATGAAACGCTTCTTGAGACGTTTCCAACACCAGCAGATGTCTCGCTGGTGTTTGTACATTCAAATCAAAATTTGGAACTGCTCCCAAAGCAAACGCAAGAACAACTGTCATTACTTGAGCGCCCAGGGCGGCTTGGCTCGACCGGCCTTAGCGACAACGTATAGCATTCAAATGAAGCAGCTGGAGGGCAACAGCCAAAAGTCCAAACTTCAAACATTGCATCATAACTGAAATGTGACATAACTATGTCTCTTTTTTTGTAATTTGCACATATATGATTTTAACCGTGTCACACTGATACTTGATGTGGAGACAAGACATTAATCGCTTCCGAAGCATTTTCACATTAAATATTAAAGACATGTGGCGTGAACATTGCTACCACCACACCAGCACAACGCTGATGTAATGTTTAACCATTCAGCAGATACAGAGTAATAATAGCAGTCATATTTTTTGGTCATGGAAGTCAAACATTCACTCTCTTTTAGCTCTGTTTTGGTCTCCACCAGCTCCTGAGGGAAGTATGTGAAGACAGCTACCTGCTGCATGTAGAATCAGCAATTAAAAGCAGCGAGTCAAACAAAACTGCATCATTTTGGATTGTAAAATCCCCAAAAATGAACTTTGTGATGCTAAAAGGCTGCGACAAGCTGAGAGAGGAGCAGAGTAAATTCCCTTAAAATTCACTACGAGTTACTACAAGTGACACGTGTCACATGACAGAGACATACCATCCTCAGTTAATCTAAAACTATCGATTAGCAGCTTTAAATTGACGGTGGCTTCAGCTCATGTCAGGCACAGCTTGCTTTGATAATGACGAGTTTTTAAGACTCAAGAAGCATCAAAACATGAATGCAAACCTCTTGAACCACTTCTCTGCTCTGTCCGTTGGCTCACTACCTTCCAAACACTCATATTTTCACCAAATAGGGCTGAAGACGCAGCTTCTGTTTGTTGCTCACGTGGCTAGCTGTCTAAACGTAGCATCATGCAACAAACAAACGGCTAAAGGTGCAAAGCTACTAATGGAGGTGATGTATTTAGCCATAGTTTCAGTGTAATAACCAACATGAATTCAAGCTGACAACCCCTCTATGAAAGAGTAAACAACGTTTTTAACAGTCATCGAGCCAATAAAGTATTGGCCTAAAAATATTTGCACATGTCTTAAAAAAGAGCTCCATCTTGTTACAGACTGCACACACTTGATTTACTTTTCATGGAAGATGTATGTGGAAAACATGGCGGCTGCACACAAAGATTTCCTTTCCAAAAAGAGACGATCAGTCTCAGAGTGGCTGCAGTTGAGGACAGAGAAGTAAAGCACATAATGACTTTAAACTCATGAGTCATCCGCAGACCTTTGTTTACAAAATACTTCTGTGTAAAATCATCCGTCTCTCTCAGATACTCACGTGGAAATGTAACGGAGTGATATTTTTCCAAAACAAATATTTATCACTGGGAAGTGAAGCTCACATTTGTTGTTATTAAAATGTTCTGTCTTAGTTAAATGAATGTCTGTGGGCCTCTGGCACCCCCTGGTGGTGGTCCGCAGGCACTGCACCATGCTCAGACGTTTAATGATCAACTCTGCTCTTAAACCTTGCAGATGTGCTTGAGACAGACACGGTTCAAGAAGTAGCCGCATAATTCAAGGCGTTTAGTTTGGGATTGAACGCCGTCAGGACAAAGGAGATACTGTCGAGCGTTGGTCACTGCTTACACACTAAACTGACTCAAATTCATTCCCTGTGGTTGCTGTACCTCTCTGGCGCTTTACTGCCCTCTCACATGTGGGAGACCCCACCCAGGCCAACTTAAACAAACCCAGAGAATCAGATGGAAACAGTAATTCACACCTCCTGAAAGGCCTGCTGCAACCGGCTCATCTGAACGTTCAGCGGACTGCCACGCTTCTTTTTAGACCACATCGATCAGAGTGCAACTGATTCTAATCAAGTGCTATTTGGAGCTAAAATGAATGTCATATGACCTGTGGCTTACAGTCATACTGTAGACCACATCCGAGCAGTTTTAGCTCAGAGGCCTCCTGAATGCTCTTCACATAAATGAAGCGTCAAGCGTTGGCATCTTACCGAAAGCTTGTCCACGTCTCCCTTGAGCACGCGCTCCAGGTACAGCTGCTTCAGTTCCCTCTCAAGGCGAGAAGGCAGGCCCGGGTACATGGTGGATCCTCCTGATAGCACGATGTGTTTGTAGAACTCAGGCCTGACGACGGGAAGACAGGAAGAAGGTTGAGAGCAAGGAAGGAAGGGAGCGAAGAAGAAGCATCTTAAATTCATACAGCTAATGTTTCTCGTTGCCTTCCCAACAGCCAAGTGTTACTGAGTTTGTACAGATCCCAGGTAGACTAGAGACTCCTTTGTGGAAGCCAATGGGGATCTGAGGCTACAAAAATTCTGCGAAATGGATAAAAATACTGGCATGTACTCTTTTACATCCCCGAATATCAATTTTCATACTTTCCATACAGAGTTCTGGTGTGTAAGAAATACTTAGTTTGATGTCCAAACCCTCTACTGCGTCAGTGGGAGCTCTGCTGGGTCGACGCCACCGTTGTGCATATCCCCGTCTGCGTGTGTGCTGTGACTCGTTAATGTGGTCTATCAGTGTGTGCAAGAGGGCTCTCGGTTAAGTACAAGCTGATGAAACTGTGCACTTTCCTCAGCCTCACCTGGTGTCTATATCGGCTGCCTGGATGGTGTTGAAGAGGAGCTCGGCCACTCCGACGCCCTCCACGTTGATGAGGTGGGGCTGGAACAGAGCCTCCGGGGCCTCAAAGCGCTCTCCTCCCACCTTGATCACACGACCATCTGGCAGCTGGAGACGTGTAGGAGGGATGAGATGAAACGAGAAGGAGAAAAGAAAATGTGACACCACTGAAGAGCTAAGATTTAACGTATGACTCAACAGAGAGTCATAAATCCTGACTGTAGGAATCGAGAACGATACCGTTCAATGGACGCTTGTGATGTATGAAAGGAAGTCATAACTTCTCAATGAGCCTTTTTAAACAAAGATTTATGTGTGTTTACTGCAGTTTGAAAATAAAGTCCTACAAGACTTTGATAGTACTGTACAGCATGTTACAGCACAAAGAGTGTAGGCTCCAAACTGAGTAGAGTCAATGTGTGTGTGACTATAAAAAGGCTTCATTCAGCCGAGGGCAGTGGGAGGAAGTGGAGCCCAGCCACCGCCGCAAAGTGGCTGCACAGGAAATGATGTAACACACAGTTCAGGCCCCTTCGGCCACAGTTACATTGCCCTCCTTGTTTCGGCACACTCGTGCACACAAAACGATACTCACACATACATGTTCACACACCTACACACACACACGCATGCACACGGTCGCCTACGCTAACCCAAACACTCATGGTCAGTGAGCTCAGAGACACAACATGCGCTCGGTAAGGCGTGCAGTAACACAGACTTCAGGACCTGCGTTTAGATTCTGTGGTTCCCGCTGCAGGGAAAAGGGCCTTGGAAAGAAAAGCAAGCCTGGTGGAGGAGCGCTGCACCCCCATATGTTTGAGTCCCAGAGAAAACAGTTAGTCAGCAGCGCTGCCCTGTCCTGCAGCAGCCAGCACAGCCAGCGGCGGGCATGTGGTCGTCTACTTAGCTCAGCGCAGGAACAGATTTAGTTACCCCATTAGTTTTGATTACTTCAAAATACTGCCACTTCTGAATAACGAATCCTTTGGGAGGGAATTCTTTCTACAACGCTATTTTTAGCAGAAGCTCGTGTGCATGCGGTGCGCAGAAAAATAGCTCAATTCACATTTAAAAAAAGTAAACAAAACAAAAACGAGAAACCCCTGAGGGCTGGAAATATGCTGCTATGTATTTTTAATGGCTAAGCTGAAAAAAACTGCTGCTTAACAAAATACAGGCGAGCAAATTGAATGTTTTTGAGCAGTTTTTACACATTTGTAATCCAATCATGAACACATGCTTTGTCCTCTTCGTCCTCATGTCCTTCGTCAGTGTCCTGACTGGTCTTCTTGAGCCGACATATCTGATTTAATAAGAGATGTTCTTTTTTTTTTATTGTGGTTCATGGGAAACATGGGAACAGTGAGTGGGATGACATGGCATGTGTCTGGGAATACTGGGCCACTGCAACTGTCATGGAGTTTAATAAAACTGCAGAAATGATCTATTAGTTCTTCTCTCTTTGCTCTTTATTTAAATGTTTGCTATCATTAAGGCAAGTCTCTTTTTTGTCCAGTTCATTTTTCCCTATTTGATGCAAACTGAGTGAATAATACACCAAACGTCCATGTGAGGGCAGCAGCCTGTTTTAAGGCCAGCTGCACTCTGGCTACTGTGTCTGCACACCTTATTAAAGAACAGCCACAAACACCAGGTTACACAGTGAGACCAGCGGCAGTTCAACAACTCAGTGAAACAACTCTCACAAACAAAGAGACCACATCCTAAACTTCCTCTTTAACGGTTAATCTACTGACTGTAGCAACGACCTGTGCACTGATGCTTTATGTGGTTCACTCAGTTTTATTTAAAATGCCCAATTAAATCCACTTTGATGCATAAAGTTAGGCAGGTTTATCAGTGTTTTATCATATTGAAAATATAAACATGTGAGTATCTACCGTGTATGACTCCACCAGCACGGTGGTCTCCAGCGCCAGCTTCTGCTCCTGCTCGATGTTGTAGCCCACGTAGCACAGCTTCTCCTTCATCATGCGCACCGTCTCAAAGTCTGCGGAGTGGTTGAAGGCGTAGCCCCTCAACAACAACAACTGCACCCAGAGAGGGAGAAAGAGGACAGTGGAAAGGTCAGAGAGCGTCATTCTCCAGAGTGACTGACGGCGGTCTCTCGATACGTTCATTTAAACAGGAGCTGGTGGAGCCAGGTCTTCTACAATTAAGACCCTGTTACTTCATTTTACAAGAAGATGATGCCCGTTTCCCCTTCCTAAAAAAGACTCACGAAACAATACCATGTACAGAGACTGAACTCCAACTATTTATTACACTTAACATTAAATGAAAATGTGAATTCGACACCCTGATTTGCAAGTGGAATGAAGGTGCTGCCACGTCTGACTGGATACCTTGATGAGGTAGCGGGTGATGTCCCTGCCTGCAATGTCCAGGCGTCTTGTCAGGTGGGGCAGGCTGAAGCCCTCATACACTGGGCAGATGTGTGTCACACCGTCACCAGAGTCCACCACCACACCGGTCAGAAGGCCTGAAACGCACACAAGCTACAGTTAATAATCTACAGTTCAATCAATAGAAGTGTGTTTGTTTCTGAGATTTATCCTGTGTGTGCTTTTGGGGCTACTGATTGTTAGCCCTGTTGCTTGGGTAAACACACAAAACCTGGAAAGATAAAACTCATAATTAACTGCTGATAATTGTTCACAAGTTGGTTACGGACTCGGACAAAATGGTGGAGCAGTAACAGACCTCGTGCAGGGCTGTGAGCAGAAACAGACTCCCTGCAGGTGCAAACAGCTTCAGAGTTCACCTGGTTCTGCTTGAAACCCCACACGAGAGGGCTTTAACAGACCAGACCACTGCAGATCATGTCACGGTATCGTGTCACAGCAGTGATGTTCATGTGACTGTCTAGACTCTCTGGCACTATGAATATCACATTCAACACCGCAGCAGTCTCAAAACAAATCTTTGCACAAACCGTTTGACAAAGGTGTGGCAGCTCAATTCAAATGAAAAGCTTTCTGTCTCCAGGCTCCGAGCAAACCTAACCTAACATAATCCTGGTGTCAGGGATAATCTAATTTGTAGGTAAGTGGTTTGGAAGAGGCTGGACATGGAAGCTGGGAGTCAATAGCAAAATGTTAATGCGTCTTTTGATTAAATTTGCAGTACAAACATGTGTCTTCTTACCTTGGGCGTACAGAGTCAGCACAGCCTGAATAGCGATGTAGACTCCTGCAAACTGGTAGTTCTCAAACATCACCTGCAGGACACGCCAGGAAACATCAGACAGTAAGCACAAACGGAATTACTAATAAAGTAGCTAATTGGCCCTTTTCCACAAAAATACCTGAAGCTGAACACACACAGAAATAAATGGAAACATGCCTCAATGATTTTCTCGCGGTTCTTGGTGGGGTTCATGGGCGGCTCGGTCAGCAGGATCTTGCAGTTACGGGAGTCGATGTTGAGCTTCTCTGGCCCGAAGGTGTAGTCCCACAGGTGCTTCATGTCGTCCCAGTTCCTGACGATGCCGTTCTCCATGGGGTAGTTGACCTCCAGCATGGAGCGCAGCTCACTGGCCTCGTCACCCACCATCAGGTCCTGTAAGGAGAGGTCAAAGGTCGACACAGATGAACATTTAGAAGATCCACAGTGTAACCCTCCACGTCTGAAGCCCAGTTTGGATCATTCAGAGTCACTGATAGTAGGGATGAGAGCTGAGTATTGGTTTAGGGCAATAAAATCAGCACTTTCGACTTGCCCTTTGGTCTGCTGGTCTCATAAAATCAGATTAACTGGATCATCAAGCTTTCACTCCTCCTGAGACGAGTCAGCTGTGAGGACAGATGCATTCATGGCTTCGCCCACAGTAGCATTTTGCTTTAAAACTCAGTTACCCAGCATGCACAACAAGCCATTATTTTCCATGCATCTACACCTGGAAACACTTGTGTTTCCCTCTAGCTACAGTAAACCGCTTGTTTTAGTACCATTCAACTAGCTGCATGCAAGGCAGCCTGGCAATGTAAACAACTGCCGGGTTAGAACTCAGTGTTAGCCGCAGTCAAGCATCTCACGTTCCATTTGGAGACATCAAAAGCCGACTGAAGGCAGCCATTTTATGGGTTCATCCTGTGTGCTTTGGCATTAACAAAGTACCAGTCCCAGGCATCGCCTCCATGTGGTCTCAATAAAAAAAGAAGTAAAAAGAAAAACAGATGTGCTTCCGTCTCCAACCTCCAGCTGTCTGCCATGCTTCTTTGAGTTTGGGCACTTCCTCTGCACTTGTGAAGGTGAAACGCTCGCAGATACTGAAGCAAACGCTCTGAACTGGACATTCCTTATATAAAATAGATTTGTGGCGTCATAACAGTAAGAAAAGATCTGTGATGCATACAGATACACAACATTTATCATTTGGCACCAAGCGTTCTACCTGCAGATGATGTTTTAAGCTCGTTTTAGCTGAAAACGGCTGTGATTATTACAGCCCTTATGTAGCGGCACGATTGAGGGGGGGTTGTGTAGCTGTCAGGATGCAGCAGCAGATCACAGACTCTGAAAATGGAATCGGTCCAAAATCTCTTTTAGCACGCCATCGATAACAGCTGGCCAGTGATTCATCACAGCCATTTCTGTAACACCATGAGCCCGGAGAGAGGAGTGCATTAACAAAAGGACTGAGCATCTATCTGCCTCTCTGTCACTCATCTGACCAACAACACCCAAAGTCAACGTCAAGAATCAGCAAACTAGTTGCGATGTTGAAAAAATGGAATCACTGTGTAAGTAAAAAAAAACACACGGGACAAAAAAACACAACTAAAACAAAGGAAGAGAGCGTAAACTTTCAGTTTAGATCAAAACATGACACAACTCTCCAGAGCAGGCAGGAACAGGAGGCACACACCAACCTGAACTTACCATCTTCTGGGCATTCTACTTCATCGTGGGGGAACAAAACATGGAGGAAGAGGAAGGTAGATATTAAAGAAAAAAAAAGATGAATAAACAAAAGTACTGGAAAGAACGGAGAAAGACAAAGAAAGGCTTCATGCTGAAACAATTCTTCGACCTCTGTTGGCTAACCCACTGATCTCTGCATCTATTCACAGATTTCATACAAGAACGGAGTCCAAATAAGTTGGGCTCTTAACTGCAGCTGACTACAAAATTACAACAGATCTTTATGGGTGAAATGAGACTGTGGCGTTGATGTTGTCTTCATATTAGAAATTGACCTTACTCTGTCATGAATGGTTTCATATCTTGCTTTTTCGCTCGTTTCCAGAGTAGATTTTTGTCTAATCACTCATTTCCTGACCATGTTTGCCCCTTGAAATCAGTCAGACAAAATAATCTTTCAAGGGACGTCGGGTGGACCAGTTCTCACCTTGATCTCGATGTTTCCGACTTTGGCTGTCGAGCGAATGATGGGCCTCCCAACAAGCGCAGGGAAGATGTGCTCTGGGAAGTTGGAGCCTGCATAGCCGCACTTGACAAACTAAAGGAGACAAGAAAACCAGAACAGAGGAAGTGATGAGGAAATACATTTAAGTACTGATGAGATAAACTGTGCAGCAAGACGACGTCACCGTCATCCTGCTGATAACAGACAACCTATTTAGCTTTAAGACCGAGATGCATGTACTGTATGTGTGTGTGTGAGTGAATGAATGAATATGATCATCTGTGGCCAGCACAAAGGTTTTAAGGTTAATCAGCAGCTTGTACCTATAAAATCAACATCTAACTTTGGCTCATTTCCTCTTATTACAGTCATTAAGCATATTTTTGGTGAATTCATCAATTCCTCAAATCTCAAAAATATTTTAAATGTTCAAAATCTCTGATAAGATGTTAATACGACAGGGCTGACACTGACAAAAATCATGATAATGTTCCTACTAGCTGTGTACCATGATATCTATACAAATTAATAATCTGAGAGCATTTTACAGAAAACATTTCACCACAGAGACAATCATTAGTACAGAGGACACAGAGACCAAGAAGGTGGAGCTATTTACTGTTCACTGCGCTCAGCTACAACAGTTACATGAGCTGAGAGAAGCAGTGAAGTGTAAGAGCAGGATGAGATCGCAGATCTAAGCTGTATCATGCTGCTATGATAAAGAAAAAACCTACAAAACCCTCAAATCTGAATACTGACTTTGTGTCAACATTTTAGACATTTTCTCTTGCATGCTGCAACCCACAATTTCCTCTGCAGTGCTTAAATTAGTTTTCACATTGCTGTTAAGTGTACGCCTGCAATCACATTATATATAGCACACACACACATTTTTGTATTATTTGTGTAACAACCTGAAATAAAGTAAAAATGAAAGAACGTGACTAAACACTTTCTTCCAATGTGCCAGCGTCATTGGCTGACTTCAATGACCCACTTCGCAAATGTTTAATTAATTAAACTTTTAGAATGAGTACACAAAACCTACTTCTCCTCCGTCCCCGCAAAGAAATTTGGCTAAAGATGAGAACAGGTGGAGCAAACCCATTCGGTCTGTAGAAATGTAATTCAAATCAGCCACTGCTCGATTAACCATCTCACAGAGAGCCGGGTCGCCTTCCACAATGACTTTCAATGACAGATTGTGATTTATAAGAGTTTAACCAAACAGTTTCTTCTTGTTTTGCAGCTGCATGTGCTTGGGGATGCACAAAGGTTCAGCTATGAGACTTAAAAAAAAAACAAAAAAACCTGCATGTATGAGGGCTCTGAAAATAAACTGGTGACGTATGAAACTGCGGTTCAGACTCTTCTCACTTCCTCTTGACTTCTCAGTTCAACCCTGACGTCTCTGGCTTTGCACAGAAAGTCGCAGCTCAAAAAAAGCCTCATTAGTCAGTGACACGCTGAGGCAGCATCCTCTCTGACCGCTGATGGTGTTTAGAGAGGAAGGTCCTGCCATCTAAAAGTGGCAGTGTGAGAAATGACTAACTCCTAAACATAAACAGACATCAGTAAAATATATGTAATCTGCTGAAGGAGGCAGAAACTGCTCGTTGTGTCTACACGCCACCCAAATTCAGCCTAATGGACCACTGAACCTCCCAGCTGGGCTGTGACCGGTCATCATTTCCACCTTTATTTAGGACTCTTTTTTAAATACCTCTTATTCCGCACTCACAACTTTCTGAGGTTTTAGTCAACACATAAAAACCCCAATCTATCCAGATGTGCAAAAAACAAAGCTGAGTAAGGACGAATGCAGGTATGTGTGGTATTTTCAAGGCCCAAAGACCTTACTGAACGCAAGTTATGTGCCATTTATTTCCGGGAAGTTGATGCTAGCTGCTGCACAGGAAAACATAAAGGTGGTTCCAAATTAACCTGACACGGCCTAGCTAACACTTAGCCGTCGTCGGGTACGAGTACAAAAATATATCTAATATAATTAATTAATATGTACCACGTTAATGGCTCTACAAAGTCCGCACTATTTGCAAAACACATCGCTGAAATGACGGTCGCAGCTGCCGGACTGGAGCGTATAAAGCAGACAGCCAGCTGTTAATGCTAGCAGGAAATTAGCAGGTTAGCTAGCTGCTTTAGCTTACTAACCGTTGGTAGCAAATGAACAGTTACTCGTCTGACTAAATTTGGGGGCTCGTGTGGACGTGAGAGCTGTTGTCAGAGCGGTCTGCTCAGCTTTTATCCTGACATTTTCACCCACCCTGTGAGCTATTTCCGTGTCTGGTCTGGATGAATGAAAATTCGCTGGCTAGCAGGTTAGCTAGCTACCCACCCAGTTTAACGCTAGCTAGCTTGGACGCTGACAGCCCCACTTCCTGTTTCAGCAAATCGTTCGACATAATGGCGCCGTTTCAAGCAAGCCACGAACCGATAGCGTGCCAAACCAAAACGGCGAACTTACCCCGGTCCCATTGTCACAGACCACCACTTTCCTTCCCTGGCTGTCCATTGTGTAAAAGCCCAGTTGCCGCTGAACCTCCCTCAACTTTCTTCGGCAAGCCGGAAGGAAGACACACCAACCCGGCCGAGAGGAGGAAGGGAAGGGTGCTCATCCGGTTTGAGACGGAGCCGTTCAAATGTCAGTCACTCCCTCCGAGACACAAGCTCAGCTTCGACTCCTGGCCTCAAATGTTAAATGTTAAAATCACGACAAACGCATTGACCTTTGTTAATACTTACCTAAAATCCTGGTCTGTGCACGTTTACAATATGGTCTAATTCAATTTCATGCAGCATTAAAAACAAGAGCAGCGCTTGGTTGTGTTGAGTCAAGCTGCTCATCCGGATGAACATCTTCATTCTCACACACTGCAGGTGAAGCGTGTTGTTGGAGGAATAGTCGAGTTGCAGGTACGAAAGATAATGATTGACCTAATTAACAATACATGTAAGAGACATCCTGAAACAGTGTTAGTTGCTTTATTTTCCACTGTCCTTTGCAGAGCTTCAGCTGACTTTAATCTCACGCAGGTGGTGAAATATTATTGCTTGTTGGGGGAGAAGCAGGTTAAAACTGGAACCAGAAGCCACATAATCAGCTTTACTGGCTGATGGTCAACAACCAAAGCATAAAAAGGAAATGTAAGTTTTATTAAGTTCAAAAATAATGAAAATATTCTGTCATATGTCATGCATCTTTACTCAGGCCTTGTCAAACCATCCAGAAACAATGCTCTTTCATCTCTCATATCGCTTCTGTATAACACGTCTTTAATAATGTCACAATAAAAATAAATGACATGTTTTACAATGAAATAAATACACAATACAGCATAATTAAAGTTTGCTGTAAGACTCTGTATGGTGAGTGAATGGGTATGTTTAAACCACAGTAAAACACAACACAGGAAGAGGAATAATACTTGATGTAAAATAAATAAGATCTTTACACTTTGCAGATTTTCATACATTGAAATTAATGCATGAGTTGATACTATGACAGATTCATTTTTTAGGGAATGAGTCTTGAAAACAGCCAGCAGGTGGAGTGTTTTGACCAAAGCAGGAGATCAACTCAGTTTGAAGAGTCCATGTCTCTAGTTTCCTTACAGCCTCTCACACCTATGAAGCATTGAATCCGGTGTTGACCACTGTCAGTGGTAGATTAATTTCAGTTCAGTGTGAATGTGTTCAGCACTCTTTGGGTACGAGGATGCTTGGGAACATTAGGACCTTGGCCTGCATGAAAGACAGATTGGGCAGTCCAGAGACGACCCTGCCGGCCTCTGCACTCAGCTCCTCATCCTGCTGAGGTTTCCTGATGAAGATCACATAAAGATTACATGTTACATCATTAATGAAGCCAGAAAATTTCACTGTGATAATCTTCATATGTGGATGTGACACCTGAGCTGACCTGACTGAAGTGCTGTTCTTCTCTGCGGTGGACATGAGGCGGTTCAGAGTGTCCTCCATGTTGATGCTGTTCGCGCTGGTTTCCACTCTGCTGATGGCCAACTCATACAGCTCACGATCAACTCCTTTACGTGCGAGTGTGTGTAACAAACACACATCAAAACATGTTATAAAAGGGACAAAGTGTGTCAAGAGGACCTCAATGCCCACTGCACCAGATGAATTGCTTGATATTGCTCTAATGGTGGTGTTATCACGGTGGAGAGCTCTGTCTGATACGACTTAATGCTCATGAATGACAGTAAAATGACATTTCTGCAGTTTGGCTTGCTGACCTGGAGGAGGGCTGCTGCTACGGCTGCTGACACTGCTGCCGAAGGATGTGCTCTCCTCCTCAGGACCAAAATAATCCAGGTTGAGAGCAGAGCAGCCTGTGCTAACGAGGGGAGACAGGAGCTGAGGATCGTTGTGGGGTGAGGAGGGACGGGGGAGCTTGTTCATAAAAGGAGAGTGAGCATCGACTTCTGGTTGATGTTTTCTCCTTTTACCGAGGCAGCGGGAAGACTGAGAGTGACAGACACGGCAAACGAAGCTCAGCAAAGCAATGCAAAGCTGACGTTATCCAACTTCTTTTATATTCAGAGGCTCCTTAACTATGAAATGTCCAAGCCAGCACCCAGCATGAGGCCACTGAAACGACCTTCATATGGAGGGAGCATGATTCAGGTGACAGGTGGTCCAAACAGCCTCAGTGTGCTGGTGTAGTTTGTTAGCTTATGTATGAATTTCACCTTGATTATATGCAAAAAGACACTTCTGCTGTTGTCTTGGTCTAGCTGTTAGCTTTCATAGCAAATGTTTGCCAGGCTCCCTGGTGAAAATCACACCACCTTCAGCAGCATCTAGGAACTCTGAGCAGCTCTACACCCTTTGTCTTGTGACAAAAACAAACAATGCCAGCCATCTGTGTCGCCGTTTGGATGCTCCAGCTTTGCATTCAGCCGGAGAGAAGAGCGAGACAAGACAAGAGGGAAGAGAGGCACAGCCGAGCAGGAGGCATCAACTGATTTATTTCAGTATGTACAAGGATTTCCTACAAGTCCTTATTGCAGTGCATTAAATCTGGATTTGAGCAGTAAATCTGGAGAAGAGAAATCAACAGACTACAGGTCCAAAGAGGATTTCACAATCTGAAAAAAAGTCCTTTTAGAAAAGAAGTGCTGGCATAAAGGCACAACTCATGAAACACTGTGACTGTGGTCACAGGAAGTTGCTGCAGAAACACATTTGACTGATGAGTGGAATTCAGGTCTAACTTTTTTGTTTCCAAACTAAAGTGCGTGGAAATAAACAATCCTCTATCCTATTCAGCATGCTCATACAGTAAATGCATCAGTGCAGAGGGAGCACTGAAAGAAAAACAATACAAGCAGCTTGAAGTGAAGCAGGAATCTCAGCTGCGTTACGTGTTTTGACCTTTTTGCTCTGCTGCCCTCTGCTGGCCGGACGTCACTATTACAATACTGATGGCATCTAATCTCTGAACATTTGTCTTGTTTGGGTTGTTGTGGATCCAAAGACTAAAATACAAACCTGAACTTAAAGAAACTCGTCAAACACACAAAGCGTAATACTTTTTTTTTTTAAATCCAGGAGGTGCTTCTGTTGTTTTCACCTGTGGACTCTGATTGAGGCATCCAAGGAAATTACAGGTTAATATTTTGAACTTATTTATCAGCTGCTCATCTCCATCCAATGAATGTGTCAGCACTTTCTACAGCCTGCAGTAAGAAAGTGACTTTATCAATTTTAGTTTGAATTTTACCAATAAAGTCAGTCAGTTATCTTTTGGGGTAGAATTTAAAATACAGAGTTTTGCTTCATTAAAAGAATTTTTTCTCGTTACTCACTTCAAAACCATGCAGCTGGTTTTGAAAGATCTTCTATAAAAATCCACAAGGACACCAAACAAAAGCTCATTTGTGGACTTTGTAATTTACACTGACGCTTTATCTTTTTTTCTGGTCTCTGTTAGATCTTGTTAGTCAATAACCAACAAATCCATAAATATGAAGCATAATTTACCACAGAGCACACTCCAAATGTAAAGTAATTTCACGTAGAATTGTAATAAGAAATTCAAGTTTTACGATGAATTAGAAACAAATCCTTTAAGTGCAAAATATTGATCGAAACACCACAGAAGTAACTTTTTTCCTGAGCAAAGAATGACTCTGTGTTGTCTTTTTTTTTTATTTCTCTTTACCAAAGGTGTCTAACATGGCTGAGGGGACCATGAAACCCTTAACAAGCAAATATGAACATCCGAAAGTAAAGACACTTTAGTGTCAAATAAAGCCAAAACTTGGACGATGCTGTCAGATCTATAGGCTGAGTGTGTAACACAGCCGTGCGCTGGGCAAAGAGTGAGCATTAACACTGGAGAGTGAAGAGTTCCACCTCCACAGCGGCCGCCAATAAATTAAATTAACACGTTTCTTTGGATTCATTCATTAAATTAACACGGCAGCTTTTAGGAGGTTCAGGTTTTGTAATTGTGACATTAATTCAGCATTAAACTCTGATTTTGTTGTGTTGTATTAAAAAAAATCATACAAAATCATCAAGCATCACAGTAATAGTACACGTTATTTTCAGTAGCTTTCTTTGCAGTTTTCAGGAGCCTTTACTCATCTCAGTGTTACCACGTCAAGACAGACACCACAGTGTTTCCCCAGAACAGCTGGAGCTGATAAACACTGAGATAAACTGTGTAAAAGGTGGCAGCAGGTGAAGGAAGGAGGAAAGGGAAGCCAGTTCAGTGTTTCCCCTTTCATTGTCCTGGATTAACTGGGACTGATGGCTAATGTTTCTGCTTGTCTTGAGTGCCAGTTTCAGGTCGGTCAGATGTTAAAGATCTGAAGGTTTTCTTGTCTGGACAAATCGTAACGACAACAACCTGATTTCTGAATGCTGGGTCTGTTCTGCGTTATTCGTGAGAGGAAATTCACCCAAATCACAAAATATTGCTGAACGAACAGAGGGGAAACACAGCGTAAATGAAAAGAAGCGGAAGTGGAAGTGAGGAGGAGTCCAGAGGAGCCCAGAGTAAACGCTCAAAGGTTTGGCTTATTAGAAAGAGCCAGGCGGGGGGGTGGTTGATACTGTAGTCTACTTCCGGCCCCAGAAGTGAGGGGCTCGGCGAGGGGACGTACCGTCCTGAGAGCTGCGAAGGCCACGGCTGCTCCAGTCCAGCTGGCTGGAGGAGAGCGCCTCCTGCGCAGAGAGGAGTAAACAGCATTTCAGACTTAAAATACACAACTTTTAATATCTAGCGGTGGCTGTTCTTTAATCTAAAACAGCTGGAATGAGTCAAATCAAAGTTACCCGCATTGAATCTGTTGAGGGGTCCGGTGTGTCCCGGGGTCCCGGAGGTGCTGTGACGGCTGAGTGCGCTGCAGAGCAGACAGCTGCCACAGAGTCTTTGGTGGGCTCTAGCATTCCCTGATGAGACAAGCAGAAAAACGGAGATTCAGAATCCGAGGTTTGGATGACACACCGTCAGCTGTAACAGGAACAAATTGTGCGACCAGTGACGCAGCTCATCCGACACCAGAACATTAAAAGACAAATGAGTTCAGGTCACACTTCCTGCAGGCGACTCACCAGGCTGGACGCAAACGCGGGCACAGCCAGTGGCTGCTTCTTCATGCCAACGAACACCTTTCAAAAGGCAAAGACACATTTAAAAAGCCTGAAAATAAAACTTTGATCCAAAGCAACTTAGAATTCATACAGCAGCTGTTCTGTGAAACTGTTCTGTTTGGATCACTGATAAACAGAAGCTTTTACGTTCTCCCAAACTCACAATGTTCTTTGCATCCATGTCGAGGCACCTGAGCAGAGTCCTGTTTGTATGGGAGCCCCCCCACTGAAACTGGAGGTTGACTGCACTGTGGAGGTCCCGCTGTGGCCACCACATCCCCCCCTGAGTCCTGAGAAAAGGTGCACAAACAGCATTTTGACGCATTCAGGGAGAAAATTAATAAAAAGCGTGTCCATTTTGTCTTTCACTACAAAACCTTCCTAGGTCAGATGTTTTTGCACGACATTCCAGAGATCGGAATTTTTACTTGAATTTTGTCGATGAATTTTAAGTTTCAGTAGATGTCGATGTCTCCCACCAACCTCCCAGTTCTCCCTCTTCTTATTTAAATCCTACCTCTGTTGCTCCTCATGGAAATGCATCACTTCTACATGCATTTGATGAGCTGCATATAGTTTAAATCACTACTTGTGTTGTACTTCTTTGTAACATAAACCAGATTTTGCTTGTTAACACATCCACCATCATCATCACCACCGCTGCCCAGAAGTCATCCTCACCACTGAGATCCGGGACAGAGTCCTGGTTTCTCCTCCTCCTCCTCGCTTTCAGGGAGGTGTCGAGGATGAAGCAGAGCACCGAGGCTGAGCACCTCCTCCTCGCCCTCCGCAGCTGGGACCTCCACCTCCGGAAAACTGGCCACGAGGAGCTGCTGGACACGGCAGGAGAGCGACAGCTGACCAGAAAGAAGGGAAGAGGGTTCATTTTTTAAAATGTTCAAAATATGTGAAGAACTTTTGATTAACTTTGAGCTTTTACTTAGCAAACAACAAAGTGAGAAGAAAAGGACAAATTAAGGTGAATCCAAGACAAACCCTGAATTTTTCTTTTTCTCCGCGGCTGCTAATCATCATCATAAAGAGCAACCACAATAAAAGCAGCGCAACGTCTCCCACCTGACAGCTGTTCCTCCCGGAAACCCCGCACCGCCCTGCCCTGTCCTCCTCCTCGTCAGCGCTCCCATCAGTCTGCAGGCTGCTGACTTGCTCTCTGAACTGTATCCAAGTCCTTCCCTGCTCCTTGAACTCCGGCCACGACCCCTCTCCTTCCTCCTGCGTGGGCGCCGAGCAGAAATCTGCAAAGCTGTCGCTCGGCGGGAGGTTTCCCAGACTCCGCACCCCTTCGTCAGCTGTTTGGGCATGTCCTTGGTCCCTGTGGTGCTCAAAACTGCTTTCTTTGAAGTCTGCAAAATGGTCTTGTGTGTGTGGTCCAGATTGTGACTGGTTGGAGGTAGCCGAAGTTTCCTGAGTCGCAGATCGGTCGCAATTCTGAAAACCCTTCTCTGCCTTAGACTGTCTGAGATCTGTCATGCTGTTGTTGACGAAAAAGTCAAAATTGGTGTAGTTTCCCAGCTCCTCTTCCTCCTCATCAGTCTGGTCCCAGTCAGTCTGATCCCCTGAAACAAGAGATGAAACGTTTGGCTCTGAGTCTGCAGAAGGACCCTCAAACGACCAGTCGTCACAGAGGGACGCCTCTGAAGCAGACTCACACACACTGACTGTTTGGGGGACAGCACCGACGCTCTTTCCTTGATCTTCTCTGTCTTCTCCTGACTCTTCATCCTCCTGCACCTCTGCAGTTTGCACAGAATTAGACCTATGCCGTCTGTCCCTCTGACGGTCCCCAGGCTTGCCGGACTCTTCCTCCCCAGAACGAGGCTCTTCTGAAGGAAAGTCCAAAGCTGCGGCAGCTTCCTGAGGCTGATGCTGGTCCTGAGATGGTAGCACGAGTGCTGCATCTCTTTTCTCACAGTGTTTGACCGTAGTGCAAACTTTTTCTTTTGCCTCATGTGCACAATGAGGTCGGGGCTCAGAGTCCATAACAACGTCCTGGCCTGGATCGCAGATTTGTTCACCCAGTGCGTTTGAAGAGCTCGTCCCCACAGCTCTGCCATCCCATTGCTCTGCGCTGCCCAAAGGTGTGAAGCCACAGCACCAGGGATGTGTCGGCTGCTCTGTAAACACAGTGAAATCAGCAAACCCTGTTTCTTCCCTGGGGGAGCATATACCCACTGCAGAGGCGATGTGGATCCCAGAGTTGTGGTCTCTTTCTGAAAAGCCATTTGGAAGGTGCACACATGCTTCAGCATTATAATCCTGCCCTCCCACGTCTACCTGGGCTCTGCCGGACCCCGAGTTCACAGCAGATGGGGGCTGGGATTGTTTAACTGGGTGATTAAAGCTGCAGTTGGGTTGGCGGGTGGCTGGCTGAGGCTGGCTGAGGCTGGATGGTGAATCAGTAAATCCAGGAGTCGGGCAGGACCCCCCGACAGAGAATCCCCCAAAGTCCCCAAACTCGTCTTCCTCTGATCCCGCCTCCCCATCACCATCATCTTCCAGTGGAGGAGGGGAGGAGGAGTGCAAGGGCATGATGTCTGGCTCCATGGGTTCTCCTAGCAGGACCTGAAGGCCTCATGCACCTGAGAGAGGAAAGTGAAAAGAGCAGAAGGATGTTCCTTTAATCAGGTTAAAGACTCATGGCCAAAATAGCTTAAATTGGTAAGCAGGATGCTCAGTAGATGATTTGTTAATGTTTAACAGGAGGATCTGTAATCATGTCTTTAAAATATTTTGTTTTACAGAGGCGGTTTTGAATGGGGGGGTGTTTTCAGCAGCACACTCTGATAATCATGACAATATCACAAAACAGCACGCACGGAAGTATAACTTGGTTACGCTGATGGTTTCCTGGGTGGTGGATGCGTGTGTCTGCTGAGTGTGTTAAAAATAGAGGAACCGGCACACATGATGGTTCCACAGAGCAGAAAATATGAACTTTACGAATCCATTGCCCAATCTCATCTCTTCACACGTCCTCTTTCTGTGTCCCCAAAGAAATCCTTTGTCAGGTCTTAACATCTGAGTGACACATTTCCAGCTCTGTGACTGCCTGTGTGCTGCTGATCCTGCATGGAAAAAGTGGGCAGTGCTGTCTGCAGCCTGTTACCTGATACAGGTAACATTATCCGCAGCTTTGTGCTACTTTAGACGAACAGTTCAAACCAAGTCCAAAAGCTGCTTCAGGATCACGGATTAGTGCCTCTATTAGACCTTCAGCATCAACACACAAGACCTGCTCCCCTGTGAGAGACGGAAACTGACTGAATTCAACATCCCGAGAAGTTATTTACCCATAACAGATTAGCTCTCTCTATATATTTGTCTTTGTGAATAGTCGGTAACAGCGACGTCCTGCCATTTTCTCCAGTCTCCTGTTCATGGACGGACAGGTGTCATGCCATGATATGGACATTAAAATGTGAAGCCATGTAAACACGAGATGCTAATAAATTAGAAACAATCGCAAAATAGTTGACGGTTTATGTAAAGCTAGCTATTTGTAGATAATTCATTGTAGGTTATGTTAAAAACCTACATCGCAAATCCGCTATCTTGTTTCAGCAGCAACTGATTAGCTTACAGTCTCCGCAGCTAGCTAGGAGCAGCCAGCGCTTAGCTTAACGTTAGCTGTCCGTCAAAAGCACCCAAACGTTGACATGCTGTTTAAATGCGGCTAACAGCTAGCTATTGATACAAAGTACCAGCTTTTTATTTACCAGCACTCATTCACTTCGCCTTCTCGTCACTTCTTGTCTATCTGTGCCGCAGCCTTTCCTCTCCATCCTCTGGCATCATTCTCCCCCAGTATTAAATGGGACGTGTAAAAAGTGAAGACATCTCACTACGTCCCGTTTCAAGGCACCGGAATTACCAATGGCGAAGAGCAGTTGGGAAAACGCCCAGGGCCGGGAAGTGCCTCCTCCTCAAAATAGACGATCTTTGGTGATGTTTAGAGTGGAAACAGCACCTCCTGTTGGGCAGACTGGATACTACAGCAGTTTTCTTAGCCTATAATACTTTATTCTGTTATGGTTATTATTTATTTCATAGTTTTATAGTTTTAAGTAGTAGTAGTAGTAGTAGTAGTAGTAGTAGTAGTAGTAGTAGTAGTAGTAGTATTTAGTCAAATAAGGAAATGTAATGTGGCATTTGGTAATCTAGGTGACCAATCCCAGTGATAGACAACATTATGTTAATTTTAGGGTAAGACAGAGTAGATGTGGCTGCTAGCTGATTTTATATCTTGTGTGGGGCATAGAGACAATAAATTAGACAAACATGGATCCAAAATTAATTGTGTTGAAGACTTTGTGTTACAAGATGACTGAACTGTAATTACATTTTAACACTGATGATTTTTTTTTGATCCATGCTTTTCATTGTGATATACTACTTCAAGTGTCCCAGCATCACAAAAAGCTCTTTATCATTACAAAATAGGGGAAAAAATAAATTCATTGGCAAACACAGGTGAGAGAGACACGAACACGAATTAAACGATTTTAAGATGCCACACAAACATCTGTTGCACCCAAGATCCTGTACTGACACAGAAGATGTTTTTCAGACAGTTTTTATTATTTTTCCTTTTTCCTCTGAACAGACTCAACACTGCTTTTCAGACAGTGTGAGCTGGCCTGGTTCCACGCCTCTGAATCACCTCCAGCATTTTTAACTTTTGAACTTAACTAAAATAAAATGAATGAGGCAAAGAAACATCCGTTCAGTCTGATGATCAAGCCGTAGGCTACACCTCAGCGTAGGGTACTTGCTTCGTGGACCTTCTTATGGTCCGACAGATTTGAAGCTGTGTAAAATCTTTTACCACAAACCAAACAGTGAAATGACTTCTTCCCTTTGCCCTCCATCAAACCACAAGTCTTGACATGATAGCTGTGGGCAACCATTTTGCCACATGATTTGCAAAAATAAGGCTTTTCCCCTGTGTGTGTCCTCAAGTGAACACTGAGATTTGAGTTTTGAGCAAATGACCTCCAACAGAGAGGACATTTGTGAGGCCTTTCACCTGTGTGAATTCTCAAATGCACAGCCAGATGGTCCCTACGAATAAAGGTCTTGTCACACTCGTAGCATTTGAAGGCCCTTTGTCCCATGTGACTCTCAGCCATGTGTCTGATCAGGGCAGCGTCCCTGCTGAACTGCCTGCCACAGACCCGGCAATCCCTTTCATCTTTCTGGGCTCCTTCCTGCTCCATTAAAGCCGTGTCGCTGGGGCTTGGACCACAGGAGGATGTGTCATCGGTCCCATCCGATTCATTATCGTGTAATGTCTCAGTTACATTGCTGAGGGTTGGGAACAGCTGGCGGTCTGTCTGAGCAGTTGTTTCTGATGCAGCACCTCTGACTTTTACATCCTCAGATGGATCATCGTTCAGGTGTGGTGTAATAACGAAGTCCACCTGCTCCTCTTTCACCTGCTGGGTCTCATTTTTCTCCACAAGGAGAAGCTGGTCTGGCTGCTGGGGAGGTAAAATCTCCTCAGAGACTGACTGGTTGTCTAAAAAAAGAGAAGACAGATGCTATTACCTGTTAAAGAGACAACCAATTTCTAACACAAATATATCTGAATGAAAGCAAGTAAGATGTGTCTTAATCAGATCTCTTAACATGTCAATGGTAGAAGAATTGACTTTTTACATCCATTAATTCGTGATCATAAAGCTTTTTTCAGCAACTTTTTTGACTTTGTAACGTAAAATTTGGAAATACAATACGGGCTGATCCATCAAAGTTTGTTTGTGGGATGCTAACTGTCTACTGCTAGCACCTCTTAACAACTGTAGCTCTGGCATTGGCTAATTTCAGAAGCTAACATTAACCTGTAGCCAAACTCGCGATGCTACCTAGCGTACAAGCAAGCGGTTACAAACATGACGACACAAACCTGCTCTGAATAAAATCACTTCAGGTCTTAAAACGGTCAGCTGCGCTAGCTGCCTTTTCAGCTGGATTATTTCTTTCCTGGAGCGGACTACTTCACTCTGATACTCTGCTATCGTCTTTTCAACAAGTCCAAAGATTTCCTCGGCGGCCGCCGTCAGTCGCTCGTTGACCAGTACTCTGAGCATCTCCGTCATGATGGAGCACCGGCTAACGGTAACGATGGACGTGGAGGGCGACACACTGACTTTCAAAGAAAGAAATAAAACTCATTGGGAGCTGAAATCCACAGTTCAAAAAATATGAACTCAAACAAGGGCGACCACGTCTGTTCATGCTTCCTGTTCAACTTCAGAACGCACAGCATTCATGTTCACCAGCGCCCCCTGCTGCCCTGGAGGGCGCTTCTCCTCATGTTGTACAACTTAACACAAACATTGAAAAATGAATGATGGTACATGTAACTAATGTATGTATTACAAATACGGAGAGAACACGCAATAAAAAACATACTTAGCTACTGCACACAACAAAAATCTCATCTTTATGTCATAGCAGCTGATTATGTTATGAACAAAGTGTTAACCTGAAGTTTGATACGCTGAATGAGCACAATGGAAATACTGCTTTGTTTCTTTCTGACTTTATTACTCACTCTGTGTGAAGATATGGTGATTTGTATAACCCAATACAACAAATAATTCAATGAGCTTTACAGGCCAACAAGTGGCTGACCAAGCCACAGCTCTTGACGACCCTTGAATCAAATCATGATATTCACATATGTGGTGTAACGTGATGCTTTCCTGGCTGATGGACTGCCTGCTCAGCTTTTTACTCTGCCTATGGCCAGACAAACCTCTCAAACATTGATTTTCCCTGTGGTGAACAACTCTGTGACATTACATCCAATCTGTGTACCATCCAAATACATGTTACCACTGATCATAAACTGAGTGCATATAACAAACTGATCAATGTGAGTGGATAATAGCAAAGCTGCTCCTCTTCCCACTCATTCCCTCATGTCCTCTCTTTAACCTTAAGGAAATAATTCTGTATGTGACGTACATTTATTGTTGAAAACTAGTGCTGTCAATCGATTAAAATATTTAATCGCAATTAATCTCATGAATGTCATAGTTAACTCGTGATTAATCACAAATTAATCGCACATTTTAAACTATTCTAAATGTCCCTTGAATTATCATTTTAATACTCTTATAAACATGGAAAAGTGGATAGGCCTGCTTTGTGCAAATGTTTTTTTATTGAAAACAACAACATGTAGTGTTATATTTCACACTTACATTCTCACTTTGAGCAGTCATTCACATTTGAAGCAAAATCTCACAATTTAACTGTCAATAAACAGGTGACAAAAAAATAAATACTTGGTTACAAAAAAGCCCCTTCAACAAAACCTTTTTAAGGGATCAAAACAGGGTGATAAAAAATAAAGTTACAAAGTGCACATCATTGTAAACTAGGACTCAGCCTATAGTGCAGTTAAACCATGGCTTAAACTTTCCTTTATTTAGTTTCCTTTGAACATAACAGCATCCATCTGCCTCTGTCGAAAGCCATCCATTGTCTGGTTTTGACAAGGAGGAGGCGGCGAAGAATTCGCATTAGCCGAGTGTTTGGCCATCAAGTGGTATTTCAGACTGGATGTGCTGCGGCGATAACTCAGTTCACACCAACAATACACACAGATAACTTTGGTCTTGTCAGTCGACCCATCTGGCAACTTATTGAAACTAAACTTTCCATTCAGATTCTTGTTCGCATCCAATTCAGCGTTTCGCGCTTGACATCCACACAAACCGGTAGCCTACTCTTTTACAGCTTGCGAGCAGACAAGACCAAACACGTGCGTGGGGTGTGCCTATTGTTTTGTTTCTGGTTTACAACCGGATCCTGTAGTTTTTCCAACGTTACTAGCAGTGGCCACCGCTCATAAAAAACTACAAGTTCACTAGGTCACAAAGAGCGTTAATCTCGCGATAAAAAAAATTACAGTTAAAATTGATTTGCGTTAACGTGTTAATAACGCGATATTTTTCACAGCACTACTGAAAACATATTCGCTGTCACACAGACTCATGTTCTCTCACACAGCATCAAGATTTTCTAAGTCCTGATCTTCCGGTTTCTTGCTGATGTGTCGTTTCCATGACTCGTGGACCTCCATATGCATCTTCAGGTCTGAATCTGTGTGAAACATTCTGCCGCACGTTGCACAACGAAAGGACTTTGTGCTTTTGTTTTGTGTCCCTGTGCACAATTTGAGATGACGGCTGCTGGCAAACCTCTTGCAACATTTCTTACAAAAATACGGTTTCTCTCCAGTGTGCTGTCTCATGTGAACGACACGATTCGAGTTCTGAGTGAATGTTTTCCCGCAGAAGTCGCAGCTGAAGGGTTTTTCGCCGGTGTGAACTCTCGCATGCAGAACGAGCTGGTGCTTCTGGTTAAACTCCTTGTTGCATTCAAAGCATTTAAAGGTTTTCTTCTCGTTGTGATTCTCATCTACGTTCTCCGTTTCTGGAGTGATTCTGCACTCATTCTGCACTTTGCAAAATTTGAAATGATTGCTCGTGGCAAAACTTTTCCCACATTTGGCACAAAAATACGGTTTTTCCCCTGTATGCACCCTCATGTGGGCAAGACGGCTTGAGTTCTGAACGAAGGTTTTGCCACAGAAATCACAGCTGAAGGGCTTCTCACCTGTGTGAATTCTGATATGCAGAACGAGCTGGTGCCTCTGATTAAACTCCTTGTTGCATTCAAAGCATTTAAAGGCTTTGTGCCCTTTGTGACTCTTGTCTACATGCCTTATAAGATGAGAGTCCCTCTTAAATCTTTTACCACAGAAGCGGCACAGCCTTTCTTCCCTCGGAGACTGTTCCACTTCCACAAGGACGTCGACGCTGCCATTCTGAGGAGGCGACGACGAAGCATCGTCTTCATTCCTCTCCTCCTTCACGCTTTCATTCACGCTCACAGTTACGGCGGCGGACGATGAGAGCGGCTCGTAGTCTGTGGCTGGTTCTGATTTGACTTCAGCGCTGTAGAAAGCATTAGCCTCCACGTCTGGAAAAGCAATTAAGATGTGTCTTAATCAGATCTTTTAACATGTCAATGGTAGAAGAATTGACTTTTTACATCCATTAATTCGTGATCATAAAGCTTTTTTCAGCAACTTTTTTGACTTTGTAACGTAAAATTTGGAAATACAATACGGGCTGATCCATCAAAGTTTGTTTGTGGGATGCTAACTGTCTACTGCTAGCACCTCTTAACAACAATAGCTCTTGCATTGGCTAATTTCAGAAGCTAACATTAACCTGTAGCCAATCTCGCGATGCTACCTAGCGTACAAGCTAGCGGTTACAACCATGACGACACAAACCTGCTCTGAATAAAACCACTTCAGGTGTTGAAACGGTCAGCTGCTCTATCTGCCTTTTCAGCTCGATTATTTCTTTCTTGGAGCGGACTGCTTCACTCTGATACTCTGCTATCGTCTTTTCAACAAGTCCAAAGATTTCCTCGGCGGCCGCCGTCAGTCGCTCGTTGACCAGTTGTCTGAGCATCTTCGCCATGATTAATAATGGGACTAATGTCTCGAGGCGCCGGAGGGTCTGTCGAGTAAAAGTGGGCGTGCCAGATGAAGCCCCGATTCGAGGCTTGTATAGTTCTTGTGGACATCACGTGACCGATGACAAACGAGGCGTCGGTTTGTGTGGGTGACGTAACCATAGACATAATGTGTATATTATGTCTATGGACGTAACTGTCTCATTCCGAGTATCGCTTCCGTTAAAAGCGGGTTCGAAACGCACGCGTCTTTGTGGGTGTGTCGGTGTTTATGGTAGTGTGGTGTCAGTGTTTCAGCGTGTCAGTAGCGAGTTCAGATTATATAAATAAACTATGAGCGAGTGAAGTAGATAATATAGGTAGATCAGTACTAGTGACATCATAACAATTATTATCATTAGTCATAGTATTATTATTAGTATTATCTGCAGTAAATTCTGCCAGTGGCACAACCCCAGCTCAGGTAGCAGCTCTTCAGCAACATCTTCAACATCAACAACATCCATGAACAACAGTAAGCAGTCTGTTTCTTTGTTTTGTCAAAATTAACATTAATTGGCAGTAATGTGAGCCACTGTTATTGTTTATCTGCTGGACACAACAGTGGATCAAAGCAGCAGAAGCTCAAGTGCTGCAGCAGATGCCACAGTAGAAGTGGATCATTATTTGGCAGGGGTGAACCCGGCAAGAACAGAAGATCCCCTTGCCTCCTGGAGTAGACAGAAACACCAACATCTCCCACCTTTACCAGCTGGCTCTCATGTTTTTATGTTGCCCTGCATCTTCTGTTCCATGTGAAAGTTTATTTTCTAAGGCTGGAGGGATTGTTCCTAAGAAGGGAAACTGTCTGAGCCCTAACACTGTTAAAAAACTTATTTTTCTAAATAAATACCAATGAGCATTCTCATCCACCACCCAGTGAAACAGTGTCTCCCATGTAATATTCCCAATCCCACATCCCTGCGCTAAGCACAAAAACAAAGTTTTATTTGTGGTGTTCATACAGGCATCTGTAATCAAAAAAATATTTTACAAATGAGCATAAACATGGGCGTGTGAGAGAACCGTGACAAAGATGAATGTTTTATTATATACAATCACAGAAAAAGTGTCCACTCAGGTGATGAGCAAAATTTGTTTTATTTCTTTGCAGCGCTGATGTGTAACATAAGCTGCATCCAACGTCATAGTCTTTACAATATTTTATTGTTTTATATCAGTTACATGTAACTGCAGTGAGGTCATTCTGGGACATTTCATTTGCTTCTCCGCCATAAATGAGTAAAAAAAAACAAACAAAATCAGCTCCAGATAAATCCTCATGACACAGTCCAATATCTGAATTGTATCCACATAAACTGGTGAACAGTTTCTTATTCAGCTGATTTTTTGAGACTGATGCATGTTTATTGATTTATTGTTGAAAAAATATTTGTTGTCATACAGACTCATGCTCTCTCACATAGCATCAAGTCCTGATCTTCCAGTTTCTTGCTGATGTGTCGTTTCCATGACTCGTGGACCTCCATATGCACCTTCAGGTCTGAATCTGTGTGAAATGTTCTGCCGCACGTTGCGCAGCGAAAGGACTTCTTTGTGCTTTTGTTTTGTGTCCCTGTGCATAATTTGAGATGATGGCTGCTGGCAAACCTCTTACAACATTTCTTACAAAAATACGGTTTCTCTCCAGTGTGCTGTCTCATGTGAACGACACGATTCGAGTTCTGAGTGAATGTTTTCCCGCAGAAGTCGCAGCTGAAGGGTTTTTCGCCGGTGTGAACTCTCGCATGCAGAACGAGCTGGTGCTTCTGGTTAAACTCCTTGTTGCATTCAAAGCATTTAAAGGCTTTCTCCCCTTTGTGATTCTCATCTACGTTCTCCGTTTCTGGTGTGATTCTGCACTCATTCTGAGCTTTGCAAAATTTGAAATGATTGCTCGTGGCAAAACTTTTCCCACATTTGGCACAAAAATATGGTTTTTCCCCTGTATGCACCCTCATGTGGGCAAGACGGCTTGAATTCTGAACGAAGGTTTTGTCACAGAAATCACAGCTGAAGGGCTTCTCACCTGTGTGAATTCTGATATGCAGAACGAGCTGGTACCTTTGCTCAAACTCCTTGTTGCACTCCAGGCATTTAAAGGCTTTGTGCCCTTTGTGACTCTTGTCTACATGCCTTATAAGATGAGAGTCCCTCTTAAATTTTTTACCACAGAAGCGGCACAGCTTTTCTTCCCTCGGAGGCTGTTCCAGTTCCACAAAGACGTCAACACTGTCATTCTGAGGAGGCGATGACGAAGCATCGTCTTCATTCCTCTCCTCCTTCACGCTTTCATTCAGGCTCACAGTTACTGCAGCGGACGATGAGAGCGGCTCGTAGTCTGTGGCTGGTTCTGATTTGACTTCAGCGCTGTAGAAAGTATTAGCCTCCATGTCTGGACTGATGCACTGATCCATCTGCTCCTCTTTGATCTGTGGGGGCCCCACCAGAACGGGAATCTGCTCCACCTTAATGTCACATTGCTGCAATGAAGGGAGCTGTTCCTCACAGACCGACTGGGAGTCTAAAAGACAGAGAGGACATCTGCTGTCAAACTGTGGAAACTTTAAAAGCTGGAACACACACACATACACACACTGAAAATTGCCATCTGGGCTTTCGGTGATGAAAAGTGGTCCATGCTCCTCAGGTCTTACCTTCAGAGGAAGCAGAATCCAATGATACGTCCTTGATCCTGTCATTTTCTGATTCCTGCCAGGCCAGATGAACATGTCATGTAAATGTGCTTTCATCTGTGATTCATCTATGTACTCTTACAATCAGTGATATAAAAGTGGATCAGATAGTTTATCGCTTCAACTAACATTTGCTTTCATTAGTTATTACTCACTGGTCTCTAAAACATCAGAAAATGATGAAATTTGCTCTTTACATGTCTTATTTTTTCCTGACCAACAATCCAAAATCCAAAGAAATTCAGCGTACTAGCCAAAAGAAATCAGCAAATCCTCACTATTAAGACGTTGTAACTAAGTCATATTCATCCTTCTTTCTTAAAAAAAGATTTATCACTTCTTAAATGTTCTCCATCTTATTTTACATACATTTTCGATCTGTTTTTATGTCCATTCTGTTTGTTCTATGTAAAGCACTCACTTGGTGCACGTGATTTCTTTCTTGTAAAGCAATTTGAGCTACAATTCCTGTATAAAGGTGCTCTACAAATAAAGTTTATTATTATTATCATCATTCAAAAGGTGCAGGTTCAATCTCATGTTGATTGACTTTCTAATTATGGGGGGGGGGGGTCTTATGGGCTGAAACGGTAACACAGGTAAATAACTGCATAACTAAATGCTTAATGAATGAATAATTATGAAATGTAATGCTTAATGGCTGCTTTAAATAAATAAATCATAGATTACATTCTGAATGTCATTTGCATTTTTCCACACAAAATATCTGCTAATTTGTGCAACGTAACGATGCATATCAACACTCACCTCCGTTACACCTGGCTGTACCGTGCACGAGGACACGCGCGCGGTCGGGATAGCCGCTGGCGTTAGAAAACGGTGCATCGTGTCGGTCCTCCGCTGTCCGTTAACTGTGTAGTCGTCCGGAGCAAAATGCTCCGAGCAGATGATGTATTTCCTCAGCTCGTCCACGGGAGTGTTGACATCCATGTTCAGGGCACACAGCCATAGTTTCAGCCGCCCGGGTTCCTTCACTGGAAGGCGGTGAAACGACAGCGCGGAGCCAGTCCTCGCTTTGTTTCCGCATGTCTTCACGGCGCAGGAGTGAGGCATAGCACAACAAACCGCCTCATTTTAGGACCAGGTGAGTGCTAACGTTAGCCTTCTAGCTTATTACCTGCGTTGTAGTCCTTCTCGCGCAAGAAGTGTGTCAAAACAATCGTGCCACACTTACTTCCGTGTAACGTAAGCTGCGTCCAACGTCATAGTGTTCATCCGCCCGCGGAAAAAGTAGTGCCAAACACCAGGCAGAGTTTTCTTGAGGGAAGCGGTGTCCCTGCTGCAAAAAATGTCTTAAAACAAGATATGAAACAACTTGTATGTTAGATCTTTCTTCTTTACAATATTTTATTGTTTTATATCAGTTACATGTAACTGCAGTGAGGTCATTCTGGGACATTTCATTTGCTTCTCCACCATAAATGAGTTAAAAAAAAAAAAAAAAAAATCAGCTCCAGATAAATCATCACAACACAGTCCAATATCTGAATTGTATCCACATAAACTGGTGAACACAGTTTCTTATTCAGCTGATTTTTTTTTTTTACAAATTTACAAATGTATTGCTTTTATGAGATTGATGCATGTTTATTGATTTATTGTTGAAAAAATATTTGCTGTCACACAGACTCATGTTCTCTCACATAGCATCAAGATTTTCCTCCTCTAAGTCCTGATCTTCCAGTTTCTTGCTGATGTGTCGTTTCCATGACTCGTGGACCTCCGTATGCACCTTCAGGTCTGAATCTGTGTGAAAGGTTTTGCCGCACGTTGCGCAGCGAAAGGACTTCTTTGTGCTTTTGTTTTGTTTCCCTCTGCAGTGTTTAAGATGATGGCTGCTAGCAAACCTCTTCCGACATTTCTTACAAAAATACGGTTTCTCTCCAGTGTGCTGTCTCATGTGAACGATGCGACTGGAGTTCTGAGTGAATGTTTTCCCGCAGAAGTCGCAGCTGAAGGGTTTTTCGCCGGTGTGAACTCTTGAATGCAGAACGAGCTGGTGCTTCTGGTTAAACTCCTTGTTGCATTCAAAGCATTTAAAGGCTTTCTCCTCTTTGTGATTCTCATCTATGTTCCCCTTGACTTTGCACTGATTTTGCACTTTGCAAAATTTGAAATGTTTGCCTGTCGCAAAACTTTTCCCACATTTAGCACAAAAATATGGTTTTTCCCCTGTATGCACCCTCATGTGAACAATGCGACTTGAGTTCTGACTGAATGTTTTGCCACAGAAATCACAGCTGAAGGGCTTCTCACCTGTGTGAATTCTGATATGCAGAACGAGCTGGTACCTTTGCTCAAACTCCTTGTTGCACTCCAGGCATTTAAAGGCTTTGTGCCCTTTGTGACTCTTGTCTACATGCCTTATAAGATGAGAGTCCCTCTTAAATTTTTTACCACAGAAGCGGCACAGCTTTTCTTCCCTCGGAGGCTGTTCCAGTTCCACAAAGACGTCAACACTGTCATTCTGAGGAGGCGACGACGAAGCATCGTCTTCATTCCTCTCCTCCTTCACGCTTTCATTCAGGCTCACAGTTACTGCAGCGGACGATGAGAGCGGCTCGTAGTCTGTGGCTGGTTCTGATTTGACTTCAGCGCTGTAGAAAGTATTAGCCTCCATGTCTGGACTGATGCACTGATCCACCTGCTCCTCTTTGATCTGTGGGGGCCCCACCAGAACAGGAATCTGCTCCACCTTGATGTCACATTGCTGCAATGAAGGAAGCTGTTCCTCACAGTCCGGCTGGGTTTCTAAAGGACAGAGAAGACATCTGCTTAAAAGCTGCAACACACACATCCACACACTGAAAATCAACTTTTTAGCTAAGTAGGAGACATGACCCATGAGCTATAAAAACATTGTTGATAGTGTCTGACATTTTTCACTGATACTGATGAATTGCTGTGGCTGATTAATTGATCAGAAAAGAAGTAATTGTGCTTTTAAGAATTTTTAACCAGTTGACTTAAGCCTTCTTGTGGAAAAAACAAAAAAACAAAATCATTCAAAATCGTACAAGGCAGGGTAATTTAAATGTCTTAAAACATGTCTGGAGAAGATCTTCATGCAAGTATTATCTACTGCAGCTCAAAATGTGTAACCTTTAAGTCAGGCGTCTTTAGGTATTTACCTAAAAACATATCACTGTATCTTCACTCATGTTTCTTGTCTGTCTCTATACTTGTGACTGTCCAATAAAAAGGCAAAAATGCCAAATACATAGAGCCACATTACACAAATGCAACTCAAAAGCATGATCAGGAAGAATATATCTAAAAATGCAATGGCCTCCAAAACATGTAACAAATTACTATCAAATGAGATAAAAGCAGATTTCTGGACAACAATGCAAACTCAATCCTGAAGGGTAACAAGCATGTGTGAAAGTCTTACTTATACAAAGCTCCTCTTGGCCGTTGGTTGTTGGCTCCACAGTGGAGGACCTTTGAGCTGCAGCGAGAGGACTCGATGTGCCAGTCAGAGGACTCGATGTGCCAGTCAGAGAGGACTGGCTGTTTGCTTCAGGCCCCACTCTCTTCCTGTGGAACCAATAACAACCATTAAGACAACAGTTAAGGTAAAATACCACCATGTGTTGAGATAAAATGATAGTAAATCAAGAGAAAAGTTTACCTGTCCACTTTTCTTTCAATTCGTATGTACCGAGTCTGCTTTGAACAGGTGAACAATGAAGGAACAAAGTCTGGACTCTCTGGATCCATGGATGCCTCGCCTGTAAGACATCATCAGTCATTACTTGATATTACAGCCTTAGCTTACACATAACATTTTTAAATGATTCAAATTGCTTACATTTAGAGCTGCAGCAATTAATCAATCAGTTACCAACCTTTTTGATAATAGAATAATTGGTTTGAGCAATTTTTAAGAAAAATTGTAAATATTTTCTATTTTTTTCACTCCTCTATGGCAGTGAGCTGACTATCTTTGAGTTGTGGACAAAGCAGGTCATTTGAGGATGTCATCTTGGGATTTGGTAAACACACATCGACATTTTTCACCATTTCCTGACATTTTAGGCCAAACAACAATCAGGAATGAAAATCTTACCTGCAGCCCTACTTCAGCTTACTATACTAATTTATACTGTTTAAGCTATATAGTACATTGTGGTAAAATATATATTACAGTAGGAATAATTCCACAGTATTATTATGGACTTGCAGAATTAAGCTTACAATTAAATATAATACATTTATAGCACTTTAACCAGTATTTAATCTTTAATTTACATGTGTACCACTGGAGTTCTGGCCTGAGAGATAATCTTAGTTCCTACCTGCCATTGTTTAACAGGGACACTTATGAGTGTAACAGAGGGTGCCTCGTGCAGCAGCAAAGTGGACAAGCCAGCTGTGAAACCCAGAGAGGGTGAGACTGGGTGAATGCTGTTTTGCCGTTAGTGTCGATGAAGGGACATTAAAGAGGACTGTCAAAGACAGACTGAGGCCCACTTGTCACCCAGAGACCGGAAGGACCGGAGACCGCTAACGACGAAGTGGGTTACAATATTATGTAGTCCCAGGGTTTAGCTTAGTTTGTGCTCAGTCGTAGAGGAAACTAGAGGTCACAGCACAGATATATTACCGTGTGTTCCATCCATCCATCATTTTTGCATAAATACGGGGTGATGTTTGAGCTAAAGTGTCTGAGCAGTTTGGTTTGTTTACATGCTAACTTCTGCTAACATGCTAATGTTGCTAACGTCGGTCAATGGTGTTTCCCGTTATAAAATAGCTAACTGAGAAAGCTAGCTGTGCGTCTGCCGCTGTTAGTTCTCGGTAACCGCGTCGTTGATTTTGCCTGTGCGTGTGATGAACAGCGGAGGACACCTTGCCTGATATGAAATGAGCACTGCACAGACGAGAATTCCGGATGATTTCCTCGGTCCAGTCTGTCCGTTTGATGGCTTGCAGCCATAATCGCCTGCGCTCAGCGGCGAAGGGCGTCTTCGTCGACGGTATTCTGTAAAAATGAAGGTCGGCGTTTTTTGTGAACCTGTTCTGACATCCGACGACACAACAAGACATGTTTATTCCTTAACCCAGGGATCTCTCCCGTTTCTATCCACTTGTTTCCGCTGGTTATCTGCCACCACAATGCGCGCGCAGCCGCACTGACGTTTCCGTGACGTCACCACGACTTCTCCCTAAAATTTCCACCTTGTCTCGTGGCGCTGAGGTGACCCTTGAATCATAAGGTAATAAAAAAAAATGTAATTAACGTTTGTTTATGGCATTCCCCCCCTGCTACTGATACTGTTTGATTAGGTATTTATATGTATTTAATCTGTTTCTTGTTTTATTACACCTGTTCTGTATTTTTTATACGTATTTGTTTCACCTCAATCTGTTTTGTGCTGATATGATATACAAGAAATAAAAATATTTTGTAAATAAAAAAAAAAATCAAGTCTAAATATAGTAGCTGACTTTTTCTTACAAGTGGTGTAATGTACCTGAAATACTACAATCAGAACACAGCTAAAAATATTCAGAATACATGCCTGAATAAATACTGTGCTCATGATTTGAATTAAGAATAAAATACTTAAAGTTCCAGACCCACCTCTGGTTACAAACAATACAGGCTATCAACAAAATTGTATTCATAATGTACAAATTATTTATCTATGCAACTTTAAATAGACAATAAATAAAATACGATGGGAGCAGCCGCCCACTTTTTCTGAGTGAAGTGAAGTAACACACACCTTAGTTTAACAAGGATGTAGCCACCTGTTTTATTTGTTGTCCTGGTGAATATTCAGTGTTGAACATCTGAGCACAAGAACATTTCCAAGATGAGAAGTTTATTGGTTTGCAGAGTAGCTGTTTTTACAAAAGCATAGGGAAAGAAACGCTTGAGGTCTAACACAATGGTGGAATGTACGTTAGTCTTCATCTAAACACTGGTCCAGTGCACATTCGTAATGAGACACAAAATCAGGGTCATCTCAGGATATTTTGGGAATTTGTAACGTGGTAAAATGCAGGTGCTCCTGTTTCTGTTCGCCACAAAAAGAAAAGCTGCTCAGCTGAAAAACAGCAGATCAAACAGCCAACGGAGGCGGCCGACATGATGCCTGGTAACATGAAAGACTTTCAGAAGCTCAAAGTCACAGCAGCCAACACCCTGATCCTCAGACGTGGTACATCCCAGAAAACACTCAAATCAAAATGATGGTTAACCTTGTTTTAAAAGAAAGGAACCTTTGATCCAGTACTCGTTTCACATATGTCCTCCTGTCGTACGGGAAAGTACAATACGTAATATTTGTACACATCAGAGCCCAGAACAAAGAAACACTTTAGTCATTATGAAAAAAAACTTTTCAAGATGCCTTCATATAAACAGCATAAAATAGTACGTTACCAATACATTAGGTAGGACGTTACCACACACAACCCTGCTGGTTACACGGTAATAAATAGAAATGATGATTGTACAACCACACAACACATTAGCAACAGATCAGCCTACTTCTATTCATTTTCATACTGTAACTGGACATCATGGTGTAGTCGCTCTTACAACAGTCATGTAGGTTTTAGCACCTTTTAGGAAGTCACTGTGTAGTTCTACCTGTTAAAAGTCCTGGGAAAAAAACTTGATTTAGATACTTTAGTACATATTCTTGCTTTGTGCATCCTAATTTTTAAAAGTTTGGTCACAGCTAAACTGGATTCCTCGGCTCTAAGAGGTCAACAGGTCAAAGGGAAATTAAATGCAACCACAAGGGGAGATCTGCCCCTGAACCACGGCTGGTACAGCAGATGGAAAAGAAGAAAAAGCATGCTTGACTGGAGCAAAAAAAAAAAAAAAAAACTGGCAATACCTCAACGTTTCATGTGTACAAAATGCCAGGTACTAGCTTACATGCACAACAAAATGCTTTTTTTGCTTGTAACTCAGCTTGAATTCTTCATGTAAAAACGAAGGCCGTGAGGCCGCGTTCATAAATATGTACATCCAAAGTCCAAAAGCGGGGTAACACAGACCTCCTCCTACGTCAGACGCCCTGGATGTTTAACTGAGGACAGGAAGGGTGGTCTATCTTTATGAGGCGTGGGTCCAGGTGAACGTGACTCCACCTGGGTATTTATCATCAGATTACAATCAGGCAGAGAATAACATTCAGTTTTCAGTTGCATTTTTAAAGGGTTGAAGAACAATTAAAATAATAGCTATTATTTCCCAGGATTGGTCTACAAGAGACGTGGGATCATCAGGAGATCAGGAGGTTTAACACTATTTCAGGAAGAAACACAATATATGTTGAGGTTTTCTGAGCACGTGTACCAAAACTGTTTTATTAATGCAATACTGAGCAGTAGTGAGTCCCTTAAGTGGACGCCAACACCTTTTTGAAGTGCACCTGTACCAAATAAGTACACTCAAGTACCATCAGCTCATCGTGTACCTGCATCACTTCCAGCTGTGCAGAAAACCTAAACCACACTGTGCTCGTACGCTGCTTGAAACAGTCCCAAAAACAATCTGCTGCTGTAGAGTTCAACTGTGCTTTGTTTAGAAAAACCCACAGCTCAGCCCCCAGCGTGCGCGCGCGCGCGCGCACACACACACACACACACACACACACACACACACACACACACACACACACACACACACACACACACACACACACACACACACACACACACACACACACACACACACACACACACACAGAGTGCTCCCTGGTTCCAGCCCTTTAATTCAGGAAGTCTTAAATTGTTCATCTCCCTCCCCCAGAATTCCTAGCAGCAGCACTACCGCTGTCCATGCTGCTAACTGCTGCCAGCTCAGCTCCACGTGTGACAGCCGAGGAGCCAAAAAACATGAACTTGTGTTACACGTTAACACACATCTAGTTTCCACGTCCATGAAACACGCTGCTGACTTACGGTCAAATTCTTTACATGGTGTATATTCACATGTTATTACAGGAAACTGTAGTGTTACAAATGGATGCTCACCAGTTAATAGAAAGAACACAAAAACACACCCTGTCAACACAATTACACATTATTGTACACATTTGTTCTGATGTAACGCTCGAAGAACGATGCAGCTCACTTCCTCTCACACCGCACTGCCCTCTCATACCAAACTGTACTCATTTCCTGTTTGTGTCCCAAACAAACCAGCGCTCGCCAAGCGAGGGCGAGGAGCCGAGGAGGACCCCGTCTGACCAGCCAGGAGAAAACAAGTTCTGCTCTGGAGCGGTCGGTCTCAGAGCAGCGACGTTATTGCTACGTGAAAGGAGCTAATAAATACTCAGTGCATGCATGCGTGTAGAGCAGCCTCCCCGTGTTCTGACGAGAGCTGCAGCTGTGCGCAAACAGTAATGAGACGTCAAACGGGGGTTTGCTCAGGAATCTAAGGAAGCTTCATTAGTGTGAGCATCAATTACCGAGTGCCCTGCAGTGAAGGCAGTGCAACTGCTCTGCGCAGATGTCATGGCTTACTCCAAAAATCACAGCAGCAAAAGGTGATGGGAAACCGTCGTCCGCTTGTTAAGATCCAAGTTTAACAACTCTAAATCTTAACGGTACTTCTGCGCAGCCTTGTGAGATGATGCACCAGCAGCTACTCTTTGCTTCCTCACCGCGTCGAGCTGCTCGAGAAGTAGACACGAGTCAGAACGCAGCATGAAGACGACGCATTTAATTTTCTGTTTGATCTCCAACATCTGCCTCCAAAGACGATCAAAGCTTCTCCGACCTGGTTCACGTCCTCAAGTCATCTCATAATAACTTTAATAACTCACTGTGTAGGGTCTTATAAAGGGGTTATAAGTTGTAAATGACTTCTTTCATGTTTTCTTTTCTAATGTTTTATAGATCATATAATTAGAAGCCATTAATAGGAAAAACTTCTGGGTTGAAAGGTTGAATCCTTTATGATGAAGTGAGAAAGTCAGTAAACTTTCTTAATAATGTATTAACATCTATGTCTGCAGACCTGACGGCTTATTAGACGATTTACTGAATACGAAAGACAAACAAAAGCCATTTTTCACAACCTAACAAACCCAAAAGTTGCTCTTATTAATGGCTTATAACTGATCTATAATTTAAATGTATTATTTATTAAAGAAGCCATCAGTTACATGTTATAAACCCTTTATTAAAGTGGAAATCTAGTGTTCAACTGATACTATAGGAGGCGTAAACAGAGCAACTAATACTTTTAAAACTGTGAGTTTCACTTCAGAGGTAACCTCGACTATTTATTCTAACATCCTTTCTGTGAGTGAATAAAAGACATCACATGTAGAGTGAAATGCTTATAGAGACAAAACCATGTGATGCTTTAAGACACAGCTGTGTTTGCTAGAGCCTGCTGGCTGCGTTAAACAGGGATGTGACTGCTTCAGTGTGGAGAGACGCTGGTGTGGAATGATTCAGGAAACGCCATGACACACGAGACACACTGCAGGACTGAAAATGGACTATAACAGCACCAGCCGTACCACGGAAAACTGTGACATTAAGAAACACCTTTGTGCATCACTGTATCTTCTATGCTACTATAGAAACATGAATACTATACATTCAAAATACCATCAGGATCTTAATCTGCTTCCACCTGACTGTCGAATGCGACGGAAGGTTTTGGGATTTCAGTTTGAGTTTAGTTCAGCCGACACCTGCAAACAACTCTGACAGCACGTTTTCTTCTAAGTGTGTACTGAAGCGTGTGCTTTTTAAGTTGCATATTGGTTCAGAGTACAATTCAGACGAGGTTTGCATGAAAAAAAATGATTTTTTTTGTGAGTGTGGCAGCAGAGTCCAATTTTCAAACTCATTTAAAAGCCATTTCTGCAGCCTGCAGCTGAGCAAACAGTCATAATTCTACTTCCTGTTCACCACAAAGGGCTTCTATCTACAGGAGTGATCACTAAAACTACCACAACTCGCAGTGCACGGTGTGGGACGCTCTGACACATCTTGTCATGATATAATCCTCATTTTGGGGTATTTAGGTCGGTGAGACTGCAGCGTGTTACTATGACAACTGGGATAAACCCATGGGAGTGTGGGGGGGGCCTTGCACAGAGAAAACAGGCATAACACTGAGCTCTGCTGTGGTCCGAAGATTGAGTTTAGACGATAGCTGCGACAATAAACCCAGCAGGGTTGACCGAAAGCGTCAAACAACCTGCAACATTTTGCTTGAAACAGTTTTATCTGATATGAGAAATCTTGTTCGGGCCCTCGTGGGGAAGCCGAGGCTCAGATTGAACACCTTAACACTGCTCAGGTCCAGTACGCAGCAAATTTGGAGCAACAGTTTGCTTTCCCGTTAGCTGTGAGCCAGATATCTGTTTTCCTGAGAGGTATTTTTCCATCCTTGAAGGTACTCCACACCTGCCTCTATCTCAGCATCCCTAAAGGATTCAACATAAAAAATGAATGCGCTATAAATACGCCGTGAGATCCCTGATCTGACAAAACTGGGGCTACAAAGAGAAAAACCTGAAAACGGAGCAAACACATTCACGCTCAAAGCATCATCAGATCCTGGTTAAACGGAAAGGAATGGAGAGAAGTGAATGAAATGTGGCAGAAGAGCTCTAACTTGTCACCACCGGAGCCTTTTTCCTGTCGCTGCTGCAGTGTTGCATGATGGGGAATGGATGATGGCGTAACGGGCGCGTATGTGTGGTCATCTGTGATCAAGTCCTTGCTTCGCACACGACTCGCAGAGCAGGAAGAGCGGGAAGTTAACCGAGCTTGGTGATCTGTAGGTCTCCTTGTATCCGTACTGTGTCGATCGAGGGCAAAGATTTCACTTTGTGATAAAAGTCAAAGAGCTGGTGTCCGTCCACGAATATCCGGAACCTCTGGTGCTCGCAGTGGATCTCGATCTGCAGGGAGGGAAGAGGATGGAGAGAAAGATAGGAAAACAGAAAGAGGAGGAAGAAGAGAAGATCCCATGGCATAAATGATCAATAATGCAATAATGAGATTACACAGAGTACATTTAGAATTTCTAAGCAGTGACGTTACTGTAAAGCTCAGCGCTAAAAGAGTGGTTTCACATTTTAGGAGATATGCTTATTGGGTTTCTCTCTGAGAGCTTTAAGAGGGCAAATGTGTTAGAAAATAGTTTCTTATCTACACATCAAACAACAATGCTGCCTGTTTTTGGCCCCTAACGTCTCGTGAGGAAAAATACTTCTTCAGCTGCTAAATGCTCCAAAATCCACCAGCTGGTCGCGAGCTTTGTCTGCGGTTTGGAGCTGATCCGATCCTGTTCGCAGGGTTTTTAGAGGTTTCTTCGCTGAAAGCACCGGCCTGCTGCACAGTCGACGCCGTCTTTTTTTTTTCATTGTCATTATAAAAATATCCCGTGCAGCTTTCGCTGAATACAGGAAACAATGACTAAACACAAAGTTTTATGGGAGTTCACATTTGATCCATTAATCCTGCTTGTAGAGTCTATTACATAACAAGTAAAAACCACAATCTGGACTAATCCTTAATATCCGCTGTTTTTTAATGTGTTTTAACCAAAACACCAGCTGATAAATACGCTAAAACTGAGTCAGTCTCACTTTTGCAAACAAGCTCTGGCTCACTTGTAGCTGCAGTCTGAACCTCAACAAGCCAAATACAGAGATGCATCAGTGCAAACGTCTCTGCGAACGTTTGGACCAAAGGAAACAAACTGGCAGGTGTGATCCCACTTCCTGAGGCAGACCGTTTCCGTGTTCTCAGCTCTGAAACCACAGCACATCATGTGTCTGTCCGCATGCCTCCGAGTTCATGAGGCAGCTCGGAGGAGGCGATCTGCAGGATGCTTTCATCTGCAGCCCCGAGCTTTTGACAGTCATGGCTGTGCTGACCTGCTTGGTCACGCTCCAACCACAAACAATGACACTTTATCAGGAGCTGGTGTTACATAACCAGGCGCAGGGATCGCCTCTTAAAATAAGCCAAACGCGGCCGTTGCTGTGTCATTGGTGGCTTTTTAAAAGACTCTTAAGCGTCTTTCTTCTCGTAGAAACGAGGGTACGTTCAAGACCGAAGGCTGATTCGTTCACTTTTGGACTGAAACCCGTCATCATGTATTTTTAGCTGAACACCATATGTGGTAGTCGTGTGCAAATTGAGAATTATTAGAGCGGAACAGATTACAACACTAACAAGCCCTCAGCTCTTATGAGAATTACTCATCATGCATATGTGCTGCTGCTCAAACCTCCCCCGCCTCATCCAGCACAGAAACAGCTGATGCTGCCCGCCCCGCATCTTACAGACCACCACACAGAGTCCAGCCTGTAGTTACAGTAGATGGACATGATGCAGCATGAAAAGCATTTCCTGTTTGTCTCTTTTTCATGTCATTTAATACAGATCCCATTGACATCGTATTAGTGTGAGGATTGAAACTGACCATTATTTTTATAATCTATTAATCTGTCTAAAGATTTTGAGGGCTGATCAATTAATCGTTTAATCTATAAGCTTTGGGAAAATGGTTGAAAATGATGCTCCAGCGTCTTGAAGTTGTTTGTTTAACAGCCTTAAACTCAAAGATATTCAAGCTGCAGTTACAAAAGCAGAGAAAAGCACGTGGGAGGCTGCTGGGACATGTTTTCACATTTTCTCTGTTCTGATGAGAGAAAATTTAACTCCATCGAGCACATTTTCTGTATGAGCATGGTTGAAAACAATCTGAGAATCACGTCTACTTCGCACGAGTGCGACACTCTGAACCGCCTCGAGGAAAGATTTCCTACCCCGGTCTGACGGATTATCACCACTCGCCCCGCTTTGTTTACTTTCTACATTCTTGCGCTCGCTCTTTTGTTTTGCTGCTGTTTGTTGTCCTTTTGCACCTTATGTTGACGGCCTTGTTTGCTTAAATGTAGCACCACTGACCTCCAAACAGCTACGAAAACACTTTGGTCAGACAACACTACTATCTGAGCGTGGTTTTACTAATTTAAATTTATTCTGTTGACTGTAAATCAGGGGGTCTAATTTTCATTGTTTGGCCATCCGTCCCTCTGATTATGATGTTTGACTTAGCACAGCTTTGCAACACATGTGCCTGTTTAACCATACAGTCTATACTATTGAAGTTATTCATAAATGTGAATTTCTGCAATAAAGACCCATTAGATGCTGTTCAGCTCTCTCCAGGTTCAACACTGACCTGCTATTCTAACAGAAGCTGCACATGATAGTTTCACTGGGGGATTCATGTTGGAAGGCTGTGTCTGCAGAGCCAAACCACACCACTGAACTCATGGAAACAAGACCCAGATTAACTATAAGCATGATAATGGAGAACAGGTCTGAGGGAGAAGGGGGACCAACAGAGACTCCACCTGAACCAGCTTGCCAGCATGCAGCACCTGAATCCTCTGCCGTGTGAGTCTGCCATGAATACAAAAAAGGATCTTTACCCTAAAAGGCTGATCGGGGATGAAGGGAAAGTAGGCGGTGGACGCCTCCTCCCCGACCCATTTCCCGGAGACGCGGGCGCTTCGCAGGAACTGGCGGTCGGTGAAGCGGGCGTTGAGTTTCAGGGCCACGTCGTACGGGGGCTCCTCCTTCTCAGAGTCACGGCCGCAGGTCAGGCTCACGTCAAAGCTGAGGGGGGAGGAAACAGAGGATTGAGGAGTCAGACTGGAAGCACATGAGGACAATAACTAATCTGGGATAAGTCATAATTCTGCTGCTGCTGTGTAAGACCAAACCAATTGTGTGTTAATTATGCATAATCCCTGCTGCTAGTTTGGGTTTGCCCCTCCTCGCCTCCAGTGCAGCTGTGCTGACAACCACCTCTGTGTTTAGATGTGATCACAGCAACAAGCAGCCGTGTATTTGGAGCCCTGGAGCAGCTCTGTCAGCCGGGACATTCACATGAACTTTGGCATGAAGACTGTGCCAGCAGCAGCCACTGAACACGATGAGCTCATGGGGAGGTTTTCTTCCAAGTTTGACACAAGTCTCCATGTAGGGGAAAGACACACCCAAACAAGTCTGCTTCACTGGGGCTTCTTTTTTCCCTTTCCCCCCTTTTTTCCTCCCTGCTGGTTAGGGAACGCCCTGTCTCTGCATACTTAAGAAGCCACCATTCTCTCTGGCTGCCCACGCAGAGTGCGTCCTGGAGTGGCTGTGCAAGTCTGACTGGCCTCAGAACAAAAAAGCAATCTCTGAAATCACCCAGCGTGCATATGGATGACATTAAATAGGTTTAACTGTGGTGAGATAAAGCCAGGCTCCAGATAAGGCGTGCGCATGCATTGCTGAGTGTTATCTTACCTGTCTGGCTCCAGGTCGACGATGCCCATCACTATGATCTTCTTCCCTGGCCGCATGCCGCCACGGATGCGCCCGCTGAACGGCACCGTCTACGGAAAGCACATTGAGTTTATTAAGCACAGGCCGGGGGGAGAATCAAACAAGGCTAAGACGTTCAGGCATCCTTCATACCAGGAGACGTGATATGTCCTCCTTGTCAGGTGAGATGAGGCCGGGGTTCCCCAGCGAGTCGTTCAGATGGTCATCCTCCACGTTCTTCAGCGGCAGTGACAAAACACACAGGATGCAAACATGTTAGTTTGTGCTCTGACAGGTAGGACGCACCGGGCCGGCTGAGGTGAAACACCCAGCGGGAGGCTGCAGGCCTGTTTATCAATAAACACACACAGTGTGGCCTTGCATGCGGCTGTTCCCAACAATGACGAGGTGGCAGCGGACCTGTCATGCTGTTAAAGGAGATCCAGTGCTGAGATTAGAAATTAACCTCCTAAACTTGCACCTGCGATGTAAATGCGCACATTCAGAGCCCCGGCGCAGCGGCCTAGGTGAGCACACACGCCGCCGATACGTTTCGCCGCGGTCAGATAGGATTTCCTCCCCGGCCACGCATGAAAGAGGAGTCGCCTTTGCGCTCTGAATGCGCCGCGCACGGCGCTCCGCATTTCCATTTAGCGCCGGATAATCGACACAACAGTGCTTTGATCAAACCCATAGGCCGCCATGCACAGAAAACAAACAGCGACACATCTAACCCCAGCCCGGGTCCCCTGGAAGATCCAAAATACTCACGATTCCGTCCTTTTCCGCTGCCTGCACCGCCATCTTGAGCAGAATCGCATAGGATGCGTATTATGGGAGCAGAGGCAGCCCTGCCGGGGAGTGTGGTGTGTCAGCGTCGTGGCACTGACTCAGGAGGATATTCCTGCTCCTGCTCCTATTCCTGGGTCTCCACGTCTGTGAGCGGGCCTGGGAGAGAGCACAGCCACCTAGCAGGACATCCCTCCGCTCCAACTGTCTGCCTGAAATGGGTGGATATCTGCTGACGTATGCTTTATAATAATTACAGACTAAAAGCTTAATCCCCGTCTGTTGGAGAAGGCTAATCAGACAGATTTTCCTCAACCCTTCACCCAAATAGGCAACGCGCTCTTTGGGCTTTTTATTTGTAGACTGGAGAAACAATCCAGCTCATAACTTCGGCTGAATAACTGAATAACTCCCCGCTGCGCTCCTGCGTCGCCTGTCCACTTTGAATGCGACGCAGTTGGATTTTGGCTTAATTGGCTGATGTGTGCACGCTCAATGCTTCTGAATGATTAACAATAGTGCAGGCATGTGAGGCCACAGAGCCCCGAACATGAGCTGCTTTTCAGTGAATGAGGTGGACATTCACATTGTTACCCTTTAATTAACTTCTTCCAAAACGCCTCCGGTCTTTTTCTGTCTCCCTGCCTCCGTCTGTCCTCCTGTGCATGCAGACATCCCCTCCATCCGTCCTCCTCTTTCTGCATGTGTCCCTCTGTCAGCTGGTTTAGTTTAACTGATCCTTTCGGCCCTTCTGTGGACATTTAAAGACATTACATGACCAGAGCTGAAACGATTAACCGATTGGTTGACAACTATTAGATTAATCGCCAACTATTTTGTTAATTAATACATTTACAGACAAAAAAAAAAGTCTGAGTCCAGCATCATAAATATTTTCTGTTTTTACTCATGTATCACAGCAAACTGAATACCTTTGAGTTGTGGATAAACCAATGAGGAATATCCCCTCTAGTAATAAACTAATTGTTTGACATCAAAACAGAAGGAGAACACAAAACATTAAAAAAAATTGAATTACCTTCCCAAATGTGCCATCCAGCACCATAAAAAAACAATTAAAAGACAGTTAACAGTCACATCAGTGACCAGTCTCTCCCTTTATGGGTGCAGCATCACTGATGCCCGTTTGCCTTCATTTCCAGGCAGACAGAAGCCTTTTAAAGCAGCGCTCTCCAAAATTTACTACAAAAACAAAATGTTTAATCGACTCTGAGCCTTTTGGTAGTCCTCCAGCTTTCTGTTTGTTTTGTCTCCTGTCATCTGAGGAGGGGAGACCTCTCTCTCTTTGCTGTTCCTCCCTTAAGGTTTCTTACATTTGTCTTGTTTGTCTTGTCTTTTTAGAGCCTTCTTCAGTCCTGTGAAGCCTGTTTGAACACACTCTGATGTTGTTGAATGAAAGGATCTCGATCTCTCAGGGGCTTGCTGAGTCTACCTGTGGTGTTTACCTGTGTCTCCAGCTCTTTGGAGCAGTAAGGAAGAATTCTGGAGAAGCTGACGGCCTCATCTGTTCATAATGAATCCAGACTGAAGGTTTACTGCCACATGTGTACTTCTTGTGAGCAGCACATACGGGCATATAATGCCCCACATGCGTTTGTTCTGCTAGTTTAAGGTTCCTTTTTTGAGACACTCAGGTGAACTTAAGAGCATAATTGATAAAATCAGTTTCTTAACAGTGTGCAGAGTTCAGTGCTTCAGTCAATGAGTTGCTTTCCTCCCTTAAACCTCAGCGATTCAGCCTGGTCTGCTGAGCAGTGCTCAGTCTCTTGTTTTGTGCTTCCATCTTGTGGCCTCTCTGGGAACTACAACATGATCTCAGACAATACTCTGAAACTAATTCCGCCATCATTTGTTCTTAATTCAGAGTATTGACCAGAGAAGAAGTATCTAACATGTCTGAGATGGAAAAGTGTGAATATTTTGCCGCTCTGTAGATGAACCAGGCTGATACATCTTTGAAGAAGTGTAGGAGAAAAGCAACCAAGCAAGACCCAAACAGAGACATTACACTGAAGCTGAAGGGAGCTTGCAAAGTGAGATGACTGCTGACCATCAGGTGGGTTTATTACACTGCAGTAGATATCAGTCAGATCAGGTTAATGTCTTGTTGTGATCTTATGAAGCATGTGCATAATAATAAATAAAATAGCTCCCTTTGTTTCAAAATCACTTTCACCTCCTCGAAATATAATCCAAAAAAGTCCAAAGGCACAAAAACTAATCAACTGAACAGCTATGACCAATTTGACAAACAATTTCCTTTAACTAAAGAAAAATAAGATGCTGAATCTCATCACTTCACATCAGATTGCATCTCAAAATTGACATTTTTTGCAGTGGAGCATCCATTACCACCCCCTCCAGCCACAGGTAAATTCATGCGTCTGCAGCTCAGAGAATAAATTAGACAAGTGAACAGATGAGAAAATCCTCCAGCTTGCAGTATTTTCTAAGTCAGTCGTTTCTCTTGACTCTCGGTATTTAACTCAGAGACAACAGTCGGTCTGACTTCAGTGTAAATGTGCCACAGCGCATCCATCCATCCATCCCTCCCTCTCTCTCTCCCCCCCTCTCCCTCGCTGTCTCTCCCTGCAGAGACCCAGCCGGCTGTCCGGTCCGCCCCTCTCTCTGCTGCCATGGCCGCGGAGGCTGCCGGTCGGGACGATGCGACGGCCGGTCCTGCAGACTGCACCGAGATGGAGGAGCGGGTAAGATGCTCGTGGATCATTTAGGATGCTCTCTTTGCGGAAGCGTTCAGGAATGAGACCGTCCATTGACAGCAGGCCTTTCCGGTCCCTGACACGCCGCTGCAGCAGGATGAAGACCACCACAGGGTGCTGCAACCGCAACCATGTCTGTCATTTGGTTTCGGCACAAAATGCATCTAGACAGTTAGGTTTAGAGGGGAGGGCGGGTGACCTTTATCGTTTAAGCAAACGAAACAGACGGGAGAGAGGGAGCGCCGCGCCGCGCATCGCAGCGCACCGCCGCCGCTGCAGCGCCTACATCCTGTGTGACGCGCTGATGTGACAGTGAGAAGTGAAAGTGCAGCAGCTGGTCGCTTGGTGGATGTAGGCTACAGAGCCTCGGTTTATAAATAGGCCGACAGTGGCCGTTCTTTAACAGTTTGCGTCTCACTCGCCTCGTCTGTGCTGAATCCGGAGAGATTTGAGCGTCAAGCCTGTTTTCTTGCACTTGGCCATGACGCAAGTTGGCAACAACTTGGCAAGCAAGGTAGGGATTTTTCCCGATCAACGGAGCAGAGCGGAGTATGAATGAGGAGAGAGGCTTTGTTGGGCTGATTGAGGTCTTTATCGGAGCAGATTGTCCTCCAGAAGAGGCTCAGTGCGCTGTTTTCTCTAATTATGGGCCTGTTCATCAATGGAACTGCATCTAAAAACTCTGTATGTTAACGATTTTCTAACATTTTCTTGATTATGTCATCCAAATACAGAATGACATAATCAAGCTTTTGAAATATCAAATCATAAGTTAACAGAGCCCATAGGGCTCGTGTGGGTGCAGGTGTGTGAGGTGGGTATTCTTAAAAGGAAGGCATCCGCTCTCCACCTGCCGGCGGGCGAACTGAACCTGTTCTTCCACTTTGCATTTAGTCATCTGAGATGTTTGTGTCATGCTCTTTAGCTGTTGTCTTCAGTCTGTGGACTCACTCATCAGCTGCGCTTCAGCCTCTCCACATCTCCCGTTTGCCTCCATCTCCTCTCGGGGTGAGTGTTTGCAGTGATTGCAGTTTTATCCTCCATCAAGTTGACATTCGCTGTCAGCGTGATTTGCAGGCGTTATCTCAGAGGCCTCTGGTGGATCTGGTTTAAAAATCAGCTAAAATGATCACAACCTCCATTAACTTGCAGGCTAATTCACACAGAAGGAGGGCGAGATCTGTCTTTGTGTGTATTTTGCAGATGTAGGCTACAGTGCCAAAGGTGAGGCCAAACAAATGCGTCAGATTACGCAAGGCCTAATCGCCTCACTGGAAAATGAGAGATGCTGGATTAAAGGAGGGAGTTAGTTGGAGACCGGGGAAACCCGTGAAAGAAGGCCGTTATTAGAGATTACTGAGCAAAGGATTGTTTTACGACCCAAATACTTTCCCTGCTGAAGCTCGATGAGATGCTGTGAAACCACCAGGAATATGAGAGTGTGAGAGAGCTGCTTTCTGCATGTTGTTGTGCCAGAAGTGAAGTTCATCTTAAACTTTTGAGTTCAAGAGAAAACTAGTTCTTGAGAAAAAGGGGAAATCTGGTCCGCTTTGTGTTTTCTTTGAGCCTTTTTAAAAGCACCAGCACTCTTACTGATGGAGCCACAGACTTCAGCAGGAATAAAACTTAATCCTTGTGGCAAATGTTGTTGAATCGTAGGTTAATTTATTGTTTCTCGCAAAGGTTTTCACCAAGAGTTTTTAAAGCCGAGCACCAGCTTCCTCTGTTCCCGAAGCATTTGATCTGATGATGTTACGTTACATCGCTCTTAAATGTCTGCGAGTGTCAATGGGCTTTATTTCCATTTGTTTTTGTGTTTAGTTTAATTTATGGTTGAAGATTTTCTATTGAAAAAAGTGTGATTTTTAGCAGCATAACACACATCCAGATCAGTGTTTTAGAGCGTAACAAAGCAGCCAGATGTGGTGACGAAGCAGGAGAAAGCATCTGATTTGAGATGTTTGTACTGAACAACACGACACATTTCTCTGATTAAAAAGTGCACATTCTTGTCCAACAGGTTGTTTAAGTGAGGATTTGTGCATTTCAGCGGTTAATTGAATATGTATAGCAGGTTGCTCCTTTGTGGGATTACACACAGGATGGAGGGTGGGTGGAAATTCCCTCCAGATTCCTTGTATGTGTAAAAATGCTCGGCCAGTAAAGCTGATTCTGCCTCAGGCTGAGGTGAGTGCGACTGTGATATAAGCCGGTGAATTAGTGAGAAACAAAGAGGAAGACAAGACAACTTTGGCCCTTCTTATACCTGATATTTCAGCCATGAATGAAACCAGACAAAAACAAACATGCAGTGACTTACAAGGTGAATTTTAGGTGCAGCTTTCTGTGCGGCACCACAAAACCACATCAGGGATCAGAAGATGAGATGAGATTGAAACACTGAAATGCATTCATTCATTCAGTGGCAGAAAACTTTGTTTTGCTCTGAAACTACGTCTCAAACAGCGCTGCATCAGGTCTTAAACGCAGCTGCATACCATGTCGTCACAGGCCTATCATGCATGTGCAGATGTGATTATGATGCGCAGATAATGAAGTGCATCCTTGCATGAGTTATGGTATTAATGTGCTGTGATGTGACAGAGAGGAATGTCTCTCATCAGCCTCATGAGGTCTTCTTGTCCTTGTCTCACATTCGCTCAGTTTATCTGGTGAAATCTGAAAATAATCAGTATCTGCACACAGACAGCCATCGTGATTGTTCTTGATCTTTAATAAACTATCTTCTCTCTTCCAGCTGAAGGAGGGCACTATGAAGGCTGATCTGGAGGCTCCTCTGCCTGCTGGACAGGAGGACTTTGCAATCCGCTGCCGAGACGTGTGCCGGTCGTACGGCAAACTGAAGGTCCTCAGCAACCTCAACCTGACTGTGCCACAGGGACAAATGTGAGTGGACTTGAATCTGCCGTCGTGGCTGCGATTTCAGGCGCTTATCTGTTCATCTCTCATCTCAAACTCAAGGCAGAGAGACGAGGGAAAGGGAGAAAAGAATAAGGAACCATAAGTATTGAAAAGGCTAAAAAGCTAACTACCCCCACCTTTTAACCAGATGTACTGTAAGTTAGCCTCACACCTCCACCTGTGGACTTATCCATCTCCTCCCAGTCATCTCAACATGCAAATGAAGGTGAAGTGAAGTGTCCTGAAACAGACGCATATCTGCTGACTGATCAAAATCTCAATTCCCTGCTGGACAGTCAGGTTAGCCTCCAATAAATCTGCTTTGTTCAGCTCCTTAAAACAGGAAACCTCAAAGGGCAGTGACAGGAAGTCTTTGGAGGGTTGTAAATGCCATTGGAAAGAAATTTGCAGTTACCTTTTTCACTTTCTAGTCCAGCTCTTAGTTCCTAGAAGAACTGAGATAAGGAACACAGGCAGGTAGCTTAGCTTAGCATAATATAAACGCACTATAACCTGGCCAGAGAAAAATAATCTGCTTACCAACCACTCGAAAGTGCGCTAATTAATATTAACTAATTAACACTATTTCTTGGCAAGCAAAACCCCAGGAATGTGAGAAATGCCAGGCACCCGTTTGTGTAACCAGACAGATTAAACTAGCACGATATAATGTGCTAATTAGTGAGCTTTAGAGGTGCTTATTTATTTAACTTAGACAGACAGAGACAGGCTAGCTCTTTGCAGTCTTTATGCTAAGCTGAGACGAGCTAGTCTCCTTCCTGCTCTAGCTCCAAAGTGAAACCTCTAAGAACAAATTTCTTGGTCATATGAATCAGCATAAACAACTTGTAAACAAGTATTGACATATTCTTTTAGGGGCAAAGGGCCTGGGGTGAGCTACCAGGCGAGCTAACAGGGTGCCTCATTGACATTTATCACCTTGTAAAGTTCTTACGGCGAACAAGTTAGCAAAGCGTTGCTTGTTTCCACATCCAGAAAGATTAGCAGAGTCTTGTTTCAGGCCATTTGATGAGTGTAAGTCCAATATTCAGTCCCTTTCAGCTCTGTTTTGGGTCTCTGGAGGGAAATGTCTGGCTGTGCTGTGTAAACTTGTGCTGTTTTGACAGTAACTCACAGAATCGAACAATCTAGAGCCTCTTAAAAGCACAAAGGTATGTGAAGTAAGTGCGACACTGCCGTCAGTCATTGCTGGGTGGTATGTAGACGGATATGGTTATCTGTCAGTTCTTATATAAACAACACATATTTACTCTTTCATGTCCTTCCATGCCTGACTGTATGTGTACAGAAGCTGCAGTTTCTCTAACACGGCCCACCAGTGTCCATTCAGTCCACATTCATAGTGACTGAACATGCTGGGCACAGCTGTGTGTTTGTGAGCCAGAAGGAAAATCAGCGTGTTGTTGTCGGGCCTGTTTACTAAAGCAGATGATAAGCAAACATAAATCTCTAAAATCGTTCCAGCTTGTTTTATCTGAAGTGCTCTTGATTGTGTGTTGCAGTTATGGCCTTTTGGGGCCCAGCGGATGTGGGAAGACCACACTTCTGAAATGCATCGTGGGAACTCTGAAAATCTCGCGGGGTCACATCACTGTGTTGGGGAAGCCACCTGCGTTCCCTGGCCACGATGTGCCGGGGAAGATGGTCGGATACATGCCGCAGGTAAACATCCTAACGTTTGCGTTTCACACATTAAAGCTAAATTTATGTGCATCACATGTTTGCAAACTGCTTGTATAAATTAACACATTGCTGTTTACTGTACTTATGTGTCCTTAAAACATTTGGAAAGGGCACAAATTCACGCAGATCCAAGGCATGTTCCTGGTTACTTAAATCCAATTCAGGTTTAATTAGAGTTGCAAAGGTCTTAAATAGTCTTAAATTTAGCTTTTTCAACATGAAAAACATTCAAATTCATTGTAGCTTTCTTTTACTGTTGAGTCCAATTAGCCTCCTCTGACACTCAGCTCCACATTTTCACTTTAATTTGCGCCGTGAAGGTTTTTAAGCTCTCGTGCTTTCAAAAGAAACTTCTTTCCCTGCATCCACATCAAAGGTCTGCTCATTACAGCTGTAAATAGGGACCTAAGAGCTCCTTCTCCGGCGCTTCTTTAATTTAGCCGCTGTTGTAGTCGCTGACCTGTACCTGAGTGGGTCTCATTACTGTCAGACTGGATATCTGATGAGGCCGATAACACACACGTGTCTTCCTGTGTGTGACCCTCAGCCTCAGGTTGGTCCCTGTCAGAAATGATCTGTGACCCAGAGAGGAGGGAATGTGACACCTCCTCTGTTCCCACGGTGCAACTGTTGTGCCGCTGTGGTGAACTTGATTTGTGTGGTCTGATGCCACAGTGCAGGACAGCAACACGTGATATATCGTTTCTTTTAACAGAGAAATGTTTACATTGACCATGTAAGAGTCTGCAGCTTCTTTCATGCTTCTGCCATCATACTGCTTCAGCTCAAGCATCTGTGTGGGGTGAAGCTGGTGCATGATGAAGGTCCATGCATGCATGGGAAAGCTGCAGCTTGATAAAACATCCACGCACAACCTTTGTGTCTCGCAGGAGCTGGCGTTGTACAGCGAGTTCACCATCAGCGACACCCTGACCTTCTTTGGCCGAATCCATGGCCTGACGTCGAAGGAAACCCAGGCACGCATGAATTTCCTCATCGACTTCCTGGATCTACCTCAGAAGCAAAGTCTGGTCCGAAACCTCAGGTACGACCTCAGGTAGTGGGTGACAGAGTGAGTTTGATATGCAGTGATTTGTGCAGGACTGAATGTAGGTCCAGCCGTCAACACTGTCCGTATCAATGCGAGATACAGTCAGTTCATGATGTGAATGTGTTTTTAAAGCTGTTTATAGATGCCTGTGGACTTTGACTCATGAATTACCTGCATTCATGTGCACACACAGACAAGCACAATCCCTCTCTCCTCCACAGGTTGTAAACCGCCTGCCCATAAAACAGCACGACTTTGATAAGGAGCAAAGGTCCAATAGCATCCCATCTGTTGTAATATTAGCTTTGCTGGATATTCTCACCATACAGTCACTGTGATGTGATTGATCAGAGTTTCAAACCCAACACTTTTTTTATAAAAGTAGCCCAATATTTTAATATTTCTAGATTGTCTGTCTGGCATTAATGTATACAGCAATACTATGATGCTTGTTTTTACTACAAGTCTGTAGTGGTGTGTGTGTGTGTGTGATGATTTTCTTAAAATATCAGCTGTCCTGCGGTGTGTCGGGTCTTGACGCACCTCCGCTCTTCTGTTTTATTAGCTTCATTTTGCAAGTCCAAAATCAGAGCCGCAGTAATGAAGGAAAAGATTTTCATGAGGATTTTACTGCGACTTTGTACCTGATTAATAACCTGAGGAGGAAAGAAGTTTCAGAGGCTAATGAACACGTACTGAGCTCAGTCCTCTGTGTGTCTCAGTCTCTACAATGTGGCAACACGAGTTTGCAAGCTTTCGCTCCACTGACTCCTTCAGTTTAATCTGAAATCATGTGTCAGTGTGTTGCTGGATGGCCTTTTGTGCTGCAGACAAGTTCCTCTTTTTCCATCTTATGCACATAAGATATTGGTGTGTGCATCAGTTGTGTTAGCAAGGTTTCCTCAAAGACTGGGACGGTCATTTTACATTCAGCCTCACCGCTGCCAGCGTCACCATGCGAATCAAGTTTTAACCAGTGACTTGACTGGCGGCTCAGTTTGTCTCATTGAACAAATGGTCATATGTGCAGAGCCTTGTTCGATCAGGTCTCCTGCTGCAGATATTTCTGGCTTTCCACCATCAGCGTCTCACATTCAGTCCTTCCCACAGAGGATGACGCTGTTGGACCAAAAAGGCCTCGTTCTGAAGCCATAAAAGGAAGCAGTAGAAATTAAAAATAGAGTATTTGGCATTCACCAAATATTTCCTCTAATCGTGGAGTTATTTTTAAAAATGTGACTATCCTTTCGTTGAAGTCATGCTGTGAGATGTGAGAGAAAGCTGAGTTGTTGCAATCTCCCATGCACTGATAGAGATCAGTAAAAGTGCTTTATGGCCCTTTTGTGTTCTGCAGTTATTGCAGGAAGAATAATCAGCCTCTCTTGTTTCAGATGATTCACGTCCCCGATTCGTTACAAAGCCCCTTCTGTTCCCGAAGAGGCCCCTCGAACCAGCTTTCATTAGCAGTTCATGTAATATTTATGTCATCTGTGGTGTAACAGCCTGTCATGTTACTGGGCTGCAACTAAAACTCCAGAGGGCAATTTTTTAAAGAGGATTCACTGTGAAAACGATTGGTGTTTTATTTCAGACCTTGCATGTTGGAGCTGTATTGTGTTAGTGGCTTCTCTTCACTTGCTCTGCTGCAGATTTATGTGTCGCAGAGCTTGTTGAAACTGCTCACGATAGATAATATGAAAGATATTCCAGGTATGAATAAAAACATCATGTGGCATGCGTACTCATCATCCATTTCTGCTTTGTATTATTCTTTCTTTTGTCTTTAGTACATGAAAGGATCAATCAGCTAATTTGTGCTACATTGAAAAATATATATATTTTAGGAAATATCAGTAAATTAAGGCCAATTTGTCGGTTTTTCATCCCGACTTCCCTCGCCGAGGTCCTTCAGGTTGTTTTCTCGCAGGTTGTCAGGCAGGTTTGTCTTGCAGGTTTCCCCTCCACCTCCCTCAGGAGGACTGAGTGGCATGCACAGAGGCGAGGTGGATAATCAGTTGCGAAACAATTAGGAATGAGGGAGAAGATTCACCTTTGTCACCTTTTGGCTGTTTTTGTTTCCTCACTTGTTTCCTGTGTGTGTTTCAGTGGTGGCCAGAGGCGCAGGGTGTCTCTGGGAGCCGCTCTGCTTCAGAATCCAGAGCTGCTCATCCTGGACGAGCCGACGGTCGGCGTGGACCCGGTGCTCAGGGCCAAGTATGTAAAACACACACACACATGCACGCACACACACACACACACACACACACACACACACACACACACACACACACACACACACACACACACACACGCACACACGCACACACACACACACACACACACACACAGTCATGTATACATCATTTATGGTGACATTACATACAGAGAGCCTGTATAATCCTGGCAAACCAAATACCAAAATCTCAATATCCCCAGATTAATGCAACAGCTTCTACTGTCTATGAGAATCAAGATTACTTTACTGATAACTCGGCTGCTCTTCAAAAGGTTGTTATCTTTACTGATGAGTCTCGCTGCTGTGTCTAAGTGAAGGCCCAAAAGATAATTCATACCACTCTGTTTAAAACAGCAGATACTCACCTGTTAGCTTTAGCGTTCTCCGTCAGTATTGAAATTGCACATAACCTTCAGTGCCCAGTGACCTTTGCACCCTTCATCATGGCAGCATGACCATCTGCATTCATGTACTAAAAAGTTTTCGAACAGCAAAGACCCTGTTTATATTCACTGCTCATTTCTTTTAAGCTTTATTTGTTGCAGATAATGCAGCCAAATTACAGTTTCACATGAGCCAACAACGTCTGTGTTTATGTTTCCAACTTGGAAACATGCTGGCTTCAATACAACAACTTGAGACAACTGGGAAAGAATTTTTATCAACAGGCTATGCATATGTTCAAGTCCACAGACCTTTCTGAAAGCATGCTGCCTTCCCTCAGTGTGTTGTTCCAGTCTCATTGTGTAATAGCACCACAAAGCCTCATCAGATCAGACGGTTGGCAGGCGAACTGCTGCTGGCGAAGCTGAGAGCTTTTTCAGACTAAGATTTAAGGAAAAATCTATTAACGAGTGGGTCAAGTGTTATGTAATTTGTTTGGTTTCTCCGGCCTTCTTTCTAGGATCTGGCAGCATCTGGTGGAGATTGTGAAGACGGGGAAAGTCTCTGTGATCATCACCACACACTACATAGAGGAGGCCAGGCAAGCCAATGTGGTGAGATAATTGAAACGTGCATGCACACACACAAGCGTGGAGACCTAACATGCATGTGCATAAACACACAAGGACAAATTAAGCATAAATGCACACTCGCAAACAAGATTCAGGAATACTGCGGCAAAATCAAAGAACAAAGCAACCGCACTGCTCCTCATGCTTCACCCCCTCATAGAAAAACAGTGAGTCCATTGATATGTGCACATGTTAGATGGAGTTTATCCTTTATTAGCTTTGACAGGAGGGACAAAAGCTCCCATTGAGTGAGAGTAACTGGAAAGAAAAACTTCCAATAGAGTTTGTGGAGAAGCTCTCTTTCTGATGAACATGGACACTGTAGTTTAATCCCACATGCGCCGTCCTGCTGCTCACTGGAGCGCTAAATGTGAACTAAACCCCCGATGAAAATAGTCCCCAACAAATGCACACTGTACTCCTGTTTGAGGAAAGTTTTCTGACAGCAAGACACATATAAGAGGTTTATTTGCTATGAGTGCATGATTCTTATCATCTGATCATGGTGCGATAGATTAAATGTCTGATCTGGACATTGGAGTGTTGCAGCTGGTGATTGAACTCTTTGCTCAAAACTTTGCATAGTCTGAACATCACCCAGCCAACATACAAATACGGTGTCAAGGAACTGAGAACAGGAAGTAATGCAGATCAGCACATCAGTCAGCAGAGAGTCATTACGATTGTCTGCTCTCACTTGTGCGCATGCAGTCACAGATTTCAATCATGTCAAAATATCACTGAGTACTACGAGTTTTAAGGTAACCGATCACGCACACCACCAGCAGGGCCTCACACAGTACAAAGGTAGTACTGCAGTATGCCTATAGCACTACAGTTTTACACCCATGTCACCTTCGCCCCCTCCTCAAACTAATGCCTGTCTCAGCATAAATCCAGTCATTCCACAAGTTCAGCCATTGTTTAACCAGTAATCTTCTTTGCATGCAAAATCTGTAATACTGAGTGCTTTACTGGTGTCAGTTTCTTCTGCAGATTAGGCTACCATTAGCCACATTATGCTAGCTTTCTCCTGGGAGTTAGACAGATTGACACCAACTCGCCACAGTTAGTGACCAAAAGAGGAGAAATGTGTCTCCAAAGTTGTGTACGTGTTCTTAGCTGGCTTGCTAACATTAGCCACCGGCTAGCATACAGAGCTGGAGTATGGGTGAATTCTGCAGCTTCACCGTGAGGATGGGACTGTAATGTTAGCTGGCTGTTAAGGGTCTGTAACACCCCCAAATCCTTCTTGATCTAATTGATTGTATCATACTTTAGCTAACTGATTACTTTAAAGCTCATTTTGCGGTACACAAACATTGGTGCAACTCAAGCTAGGTGTGTCCTGCTGCAGCTTGTGTTTATGCTAAGCTAAGCTAATTGCCTCCAGGCTCTAGCTCCATACTTGACGTGAGGACATGAGAGCAATATCAGTTTTCTCATCCCACTCTTGGCAAGAAAACTTCGTGCCTCAGTGAAACCCAAATAAAAGAAAAGCTGAAATATGTGTCGTATTCACACCTGTAATGAAAACATAGAAGTCTATCTATATTTATATCAGTCTCAGTCTTATAAATTAACACTTTTAAATACATTTTACAAATTCATCCACCATTTACCAGGTGTTATGTGTTACTGTGCTAACTGCAAGAAATTCATCAGTCTGGGTCTGTCTGAGAATTTATTGTCCCATGATGGTTTAAATGCTTGTTTAAGAAGCTTTTCTAGCCTACCACGAGTCCAGAAAAAGAGCTCAACACTCGTGACTTTCTTCCATTGGTCTCATGTTAAGACAAAATGTTTGCTGTTGTCGACTTAACGTGAAAAAATCAGCACTCAAGTGTGAACATGTTGAGCTCCCTCAAAATTATGTCCAAGGTCATTTGGGCCTCTGACTGATGCAGCTACATGTAAACACAGAGCCAGAAATGCTCCACTAAAACCAGTCTGACAGCTCGGCCGGCTCAGTGGTGTCTCAGTTCAGGAGTAAACATCGGTGGGTGGCAGGAGATCACGCCGGCTGACGGACAATGTCCTGGTTTTGTTCATTTATTTCTGTCTTTGTGACTGTGCAACCTTGACAGAAGTAAGTCAGGTGAAGTCACACACGGTGCAACAATGCATCACCCCGCTGCCAAAGAATGAGCTTTTCAAGGTCGTGTCAACATGCTCTGTTGATGTTTCATCAGTCCCTCTCAGCGCGGTACAATAGGTAGACTTTGCTCACAGAGCAACCTGTGACTTTTGCTTATGGCGTGTTTGACCCACTAAAGAGTTTGAAGCGATAAGTTTCCCACTCACACAACCAGGACATAAATTAGAATAAATCACTGGAGACAATTTTGAAAACCAGCTCGTTGTTCTGGCTGCTCGCTCATGTCTGCAAAGTCCTGACATGATAAAACCAGTCTCCAAAGAGTTTAACACCAACATTAAGTACTCATGTTAGAAGTGACAAACTTTGGCTTTCCAGCAGCAGATGCAGCCATGGTTGTATATATTTTTAGAACAGATTGGAGTTTTCAGGAGCTCTAAATTGCTTTCAGGCTCTATGTTAGATTTGAATTCAGGTTTTGATTTATGAGCAGGTGCCATGATCCATTATTCAAGTTTGTAAACAAGACTTTTATTAAACGAGCTGCTGTCATCTCTCCAGGTCGGTCTCATGAGGAACGGCTGTTTGCTGGCTGAAGGTCCTCCAGACGCAGTCATGAAGCAGCACAGTGCAACAGTGAGTACTAATAAAAATACAACAGCTAAAAACAAAACAAAACAAGGCCTTGTGGCTAAAACCTTGAGTATATTTGCTTGCTGTGTATACACACTGAATATTTGTAGTCTGGTACCTGCCTTTTCACCCATGTCATCCTCTGCTGCAGACCCTGGAGCACGCCTTCCTGCAGCTGTGTGAGACCTCGGACCAGATTGGCTCCAATCAGGGGTCCAGTCCACAGGGTGGGCCGCTGGAGAACAGCCAGTCGTTCGAGAGCGGGCGGGAGGAGAGTCGCCCAATTCTCGGGGTCCAACCAGCAGCTGCAGAGGTTCCCAAATGCTCAGGTACTATTTTTGAACATGCAGTACTGATTAGACAGTTATATGTTAAGTTTAGCTCCAAAACACCAAATTTGAGGTTCATCTGAGGTTATTATGGCAGTTTTTAGTAACAATAAATCTCTGAGTGTCATGATAGCACTGCTTCAGAATCCTACAGCTTTGCCTTTGGCTGTTTAGAGATGTTTGTGGCGGCATCACAGCAGCATAGGGTCCCAAGATGTGCACCACGTCACTGCAATGATCTCACGCCAATGTGAGATTAAAGGCAAAAAAAATACATATAAAGTGGTAGTAATAAAGTAAATCAATAAAAAATGTGAAAATAATTTTTTTTTTAAATCACAAAATCCTCAAATTGACAAGCTGCAGATAAGAAATTTTACATAAAAAATGACGTGTTTCCCTCTGAAGTGGAGTGGAGGCAGTTGCATTCGAGCACGCCACTTGAGTAAATGTACTTAGTTACTCTCCACCACCGGAGTTACTATTTGTTTGTCGTGTGTTCAGCGGACTGGAAGGTGCGAGCCCGACACTTCCTGCCGAAGTGGAGAAACATCGCCGCCCTCATGATCAAAACGATGGTGCGGATGAAGAGAATGCCGGGGTGAGCTGCACTTCACGTTCTGTATGGATCTCTGTTCATCGACAGCAGACGTTATGACGAGTGTTTCTGACTGCTCTGCTCTGTGTTCGCAGCTCCTTGTGTTTCCAGTTCGTGCTGCCCGTCATCCAGGTCTCCCTCATCTGTTTGTGCATTGGAGGAGACCCGAAGGGGATCCAAGTCGCTGTGGTGAACAACGAGACCTCCCCCTCCTCTTTCAGCCAATCACTGCTCTCCTTCCTGGACAACTCCAGCGTGCAGCAGGTATTCATTTGGCCTTTGGGACACTTTGATATTAATAGCACACACACAGATACACACTGATACTCAGTAAATGAGAAATGTTAAGTATGAAGATGATCTTAAGCAAAGCGCTCAATCCCCAACATCTCCAATGAAGCTGCTCAGTGACATTAAAAGCTGGAGCAATGTCAAAAGATTGAAATAGAGAGTTTGATATCAAAATTGTGTCTTCTCTTTGTGTCCCCACAGGTGCCCTTGTCCCATAAGGAAGCTTTTGATGGGATCTATAATGCAGAGTACTGGGGCGTCATCGGCTTTGGCAAGAACTTCACCAGCTACCTGACAAACAGGTGAGAGAAGCCCACGGTCATCAGCTGATCCGTCGTTTAATAATTAATCAATAAACGGCAAAAACAATTAGATCATGTCTGGTCGTAAAGGTCATAGCTGCTGATAAGCTTGAAGCTGATCTGTTAACCATTTCTGTCGGCTTTCTGTCGCAGTTTTTGGGACGGTATTTTAAAAATTAAGTGCAGGGAGTTTTAGTCTGACCTGTTTGTGACTTGACGTGTCGCAACATGTCTGACATGATTTGACCCTCATGATGAGCTTCCTCTGCTCTCCCGCTCCAGTGACACTTAACAGTAGCGTTGTTTTTCTTCCTGAGCTCGCTTTCCCGTGCTCGTTTGACTGACTTTTGATGGTTTCTTTTCATACGCGCCACAGCGCAGACGGATACTTATGACTTTCGCACCTGCAATGCCAGTGCTGATTCCAGAGGGCTGTGTTTGTGTGCATCACGGGGATCGTCAACAGTCAATCACAGCGCTCAGAAACGCAGACCGGCTCCATCAAAACGTCAGTGTGACGCTCAGACAGCATTCCAGCTGCAGAGCAGAGACGAAGCCATCACAGAGAAACACGACAAACACCCACAGACGCTCACTGCACACGTCTTCTGCTTTTTACTGAACTGTACAGTGTGTGTACTTTTAACCGCACAGGGGAAAACATATAATAACCGACGTGAACGAACATCACAGTTCTCAAAACATTGTTTTAAATTTAGATGGGTGAAACAGCATGACAAAGGGGACTTTCTTGTACCTGTCAGAAAGAACTGGAATAATGTTGGTGATTGTGACATAGCGCCATCATCAGGTTAAGCTTTTAATTTGTCCAATACCTTCATTTATATCTGTTTATATAAATACCTGCAAAACTAACAGCATTCCCATCAGCCTCAGCTGTGCTGTGTATTTAGAGCTAATTGTTAGCACGCTTACAGGCTAAACTAAGAGGCAGTATATTGCTACGTTAGCTAGCTAGCAGTTCTTCCACGTCAGTAGGCAAGCTAACATTAGCCAACATTATCGAACAGCACAGTTTGGAATAATGACTTTGGACTTTGTGCTCTGTGCCGACAGTGGCAAGGTACAAGGGAGTCCACATAAATGTCACATCCTGTGGATTTTCTCAGAGATACCTAAAGTTCTTTACATAGAAATCAATTCAAGACAACCAAGAAAGTTGAGAAAGGTCACATTTTTCTTCATTCACTGGCAATACAAAATGATTCGTAACGCATGTACGGGCTTGTTAATGTGTGTAATCACACTGTATATCATTAATTATGACTCCAGCTGTGTCACTCTGTTCTCTAATTGTTGGCAAAAGCATTGATAAACACTTAAAATGTGATAAAAGCCGTTAATTAAGTGTTTTTCTGCTGTAAATGTGAAATGGAGGCAGTTGAGATTAAGTATTACTCTTATTTTTCAAAACACTTGAGGATTTTATCACAGGACAAGCTAACTGAAGCTGAAAGAAAAAGAAGAAATGAGGATCTTGAATCTACTTTGAATTTCCTGGATTACAGATGCAGAACTTATTTTTGTTCCCCACTTCTTCCTGTCTGCCTTTGACACACACACATACATACACAGACACACAAATGAAACCTCACCAAATTACACCTCTGAAGTGGCATCATGTGAGGATGAGTCAGACCTGGAGGGCTTGTGCTGTTGCTTTGGGTGTGAAACACGGTTCTGTGTATTTGTGTGTGTGTGTGTGTGTGTGTGTGTGTGTGTGTGTGTGTGTGTGTGTGTGTGTGTGTGTGTGAGTGATGACTGGGTAGACAGTCTGGTCCTTCCTGTCCCTAACACACCAGGCAGGTCACAGCTCAGCACCGACCAATCAAACGCTCATTCTTACTGAATCATGTGCCGCCGCTCATGTGACAGACCTGTCTGAGAAGAATAAAACCACGTCTTCTGCTCATGTGACAATAATCCAGTTATGTTCAGGCTGATACTCGTCAAGACCACATGTGATTTCATAAGGTGAAAATTAATTATTGTGCGGACAAGGCGTGAATGTTTGAAACGTCTCCAAAAACAATTTTAGATAATTAATACATAATACAGGTTTGTCCAAGTGCCTCTCAGATGTGAGGATTTTCAAGTTTTCTTTGTCTTTCTTTAACAAAACATGCAATTTGAAGACTTGTTACAGGGATTTTTCACTGTTTTTATAAAAATGCATAAACAAAGTGGTGTAAATATTTGTTGGTAAACAGAAATGAGTCTATTAGAAATCCAGCACTTTCCTGGCTAAATGCCATTTGCCTGCAAGTACATTTTCCTGCTTGCAGATGTCACAGAAACATAAACTGGAACAGGATTTTTAAGTGTTTGTCACAAATTAGGGTAGCAAGACCAGAAACACTTAAAATCCACAGAAGAAACTCGAGGCCTTCCTCACCTCGTAAACAAAGTCAAGATGCTAAATCGTGTGAATTATAATCTCCCCAATGTCTCAACAAGGCCACAGGTGTCGTTTGTTTTCAGAGAAATAATGAACCTAGCTAACCTTTTATAAACTAAGTTTTATTTAGAGTAGTGATACCAGCCTGTAGTCACTTAGCTTTGTAAGCTAATTAGCGTGGCTGCTAATTATTTGAAATAAAAAAGAGACCTTTAGAGTTTGCTGGTGACCCTGCATGCTTCCAAATAAACTGTTGTGTTTTATTTAGTTCAAAACACAACTTTTCCCTATTCCGCCTACATAAAGATTTAGATTTTCAGTCAAGAATAGTCATTTTTAGAATAAAACTTGCTTAAAGGACCATTGACGAAGGCCAGAATTGAGCCCCAGTGAAAAGTGTTTGGACAGCGTATGATCACATGAATCTACTCTGCTTCGTCTACGATGTCGAGTTATCTTGTCATCTGTCTTGTAGTGTAAAAAGCTCAGGTGGTGCACAAGACGCCATTCAGAAAATCTGCATCTTTGGCGTCTTATTTGTGCTCGTATTGCAGCTTCAGCACCCCAGTTGTGCTGATTGTCGCTGACTTTTATGTGTAAACTCAGGGAGATTTTTCAGATTGTGACCGTGTCCGTTCTTTTCCAGGATGATCCAGCGGCATGCGACTAAAGAGGTGGTTGATGGGGGATCAGTCCACGTCTGGCTGGACCTGACAAGTGAGATTCAAATCCTTCATACAGTAGTTTGCCGTCTTTGTGCTGAAATGGGTCAAATTTATTACATTGAACTGAATAACTGCCACTACAGTGACTGGCAATGAACAGTTTAAAGACGTTTATGACGATGGTGGAGATTTCTTTTCAAAAATCTCCATCTGCCTTATATTTTAGAAACTTGTGAGGACTTACATCTGGAGGAATTGTCATTAACAGAGCACGTTACACGCAGTTATCATCTGCTTTGAATCAGAGAAGCTGAAGTTGTTCATCTCTGCTGTTTATGTCTTGTCTAGATCGACAGATTGCCTTCATGCTGCAGAAGAAAATACATGAAGCCTTTCAGGTATAAATTCTGTTTGTCTTCTGCCGTTTGTTTAGCTAGAATGCAAATATTCACGCCATCAGGAATAATTCACCACATCCAGAAAACACAAAGACATCTGACAACAAACATTCATTTCTCTGATCCGATTCTGATTGTGATGAAGATGATGCTGAAAGCTGCTCTCTGTTTTCAGGCCTTTGTGGATCATAAGTTGGGCAGTAGTTCATACCTGGTCGCTCTGCCCATAAAGGTGAGAAAACAGTAATAAAAGAAGATATAAACGAGTGGAATAACACTGCAGAAATTCATAAAACCTTTAACTACTTTACAAACAAGTTGTTAACAAGACATAAATGCGCAGCTTCAGATGTGAGTGTGTTCCTGCTGGTGCTTCGTGATGGAATATAAAGTTTGATTTTAATCCTTTGTTGTTGTCGTCTTGCAGTTTGAAGAGCCGATCTATGGCAGCCTAAACACAGACTTCACTACGTTTGTGACACCGGGAGCTGTGCTCAGGTCAGTATGAGGTGGGCTGTTCGATGGAGTTTGAGGTCGGACGGCTGTTATCGATCAATACAGCAGAAACAAGGATTAGAGAGGCTGAACCAAACTTCACCTCCGTTTCTTAATTCATGTACAGTTTGTTTAAAGAGGTAAATGTGTGAGGTTGTATTAAAACAGTGTTGCTAATGATAAATTGTGTTATAACTTCTTTTTATCTTTCTTTCTCCTCCTCCTCCTCCTCTTCCTCTCTGGCTCTCCAGTATCACCTTCTACCTGGCTGTGGGTCTGACAGCTCTGTCCTTTGTCCTGGAGAGGAAGGAGGGACTTCTAGATAGGTGCTGGGTTGCAGGTGAGAGGTCACGCTGCCCCACTGAACCGCTGTACTCGTCAATCTAAGCAGGATTTAAGGTTTTAGTCCATTTATACTGCGAAGAGTGAGACAGACTCGACAAATGCATCTAAAAAAATTTTTGCACATTTGAGCTTTATAGAAGAGAAGAAATGTTGGATACAAGACATCTTCACTGAATACATGCAGACGTCCTCTGAAAGTGCATATTTTCTAACACCATTCTGGTTGTTTGAGAACTTTGTTTGGATCTTTTTTTGGGGGGGAGAAAATGTCAAAGATGTTTGCTCTGAGTCTGTAGATTCATTTAAATCATTAAAGTGTTTTTGTGATCGATGCAAATTTAAATCAATGCATCAAGTGTGATGTGAGATGTAACCAGTAGGGGGAGGAATATGATCAGAGAAGGATGTGAAGACGATGTTTAGCAGCAAGGAAGCAGACAGAGGGGACTGTTTTGTTTTTTATTTGATATGAATTATTGATCTTATGACTTCTGTAATTATTAAATGTTTAATTAAATTCTTTGTTGCAGCCATTTAAATTCAGAGAGATCAAATGAGAAGTTCTGTAGAGATTTTGGACAGACTTTCTAAGTTAATAACAATCAATTGTGTCTTTGTGTGTGTCTTTGTGTCTCTGCAGGTGTGAGCTCTCTGGAGACGATGCTGGCTCACCTCTTCTCTCAGCTCTTTGTCATCAGCGTTCAGATCATCCTGCTGCTCCTCTTCATCCTGCTCGTCTTCAAGGTTCGACAAACACAGACACCCCTCAGATAAGATGAAACTTCGCTGTAAATGCGTCTCTGCAGCGGCATAAATAAGACCTGCAAGGAAGAAACTAACATGTAGAATAAGTCATCAAACGCCGATAGAAAGAAAGGCCACAGGACTGTTTGATTTTCTAAACAAAGCCGACCGTCTCAGTGATTTCTAAGCAGCTGTGCCACAGAAACGCAGGTACACCTCGCTATTTGTTCCTCCAGTCATTTACTCCTCATTGTGATGCCAATACCTGCCTGCACAAACAGACCACGGGATCAATCCTGTTTTATCCTTACAGAGACCTCAACGCTGTCAGTTAATGCTAAAGCGAGGCCGAAGTCTCGAGGTGGGCACACGTGGCCATATTTCCTGCGCCGCTCAAACACCAACGTTGCTGTTTCAGCCAGTTTTTCTTAGACTGGAAGGCTCATTAAAAGAACCCCTAAAAGGTCACTGCATTGCTAATATGATTTGGTTTGTGGGCGCTTTGACATGTTGAAGGTCTATTACCCGGCTCGTTTGCATTTTACTACATCGTCAAAAATCTGGCTTTACCTGCAGTAAATAAGAGCCATAATTATGTGAATAATAACTCATGTTAACCCTTAAACAGGCCTCATGTGTGATTCAATTATCTTCTGTTAAATGCACATGTGACCTGTGCAGAGAGAGGAAGTAAATGTTCCTGTGTGAGTCCAGCAGCTCTGAAGGTCAACGGGGTCAGAGTTACTGTGAGAACAACCAATCAGAGGGAAGACGGAGATTCAGTTTCTCATTGATTTTCAATGGACACGAGTATGGAATCAATATAGGGAGAAGGCACTCAAATAAAAGAGGATACGTGTCGTATCGTGTGTGTGTGTGTCAGTGTGCCGAGTACATGCAGGCTTTTATGGCTGTGTGCTCTTGTCCCTGTCAGTGTGTGTGTGTGTGTGTGTGTGTGTGTGTGTGTGTGTGTGTGTGTGTGTGTATGTGTGTGTTAATTAAGGTGCTGAAGTCCAAAGAGACCACCGCTGCATAAATCACTTCCTGCGTTGCGCTGTATCCAGGAATCACTGCGGGATCGCCACGACAACAGCCCTTGATTGCTGTGGCAACCGAGCAGTCATGTGGCCTCTTGGTGCAGGTCTATTTTTGCATGTTGTCAGGGGAGACGGATAGTGTCTTAACACACTGAGGACAAGTGCACCAAGACACACACACACACACACACACACACACACACACACACACACACACACACACACACACACACACACACACACACACCAGTCTGACAAATGGCTGCAGATTTGGCTCAAGTTCAGAGAGTTATCACCTCCAATCTTCTGAGTTCAGACTTTTCTCCCTTTTTTCATTCACGTCGGCTCCACTCTGCTGATCCTCCCCTCTGTCTGTGATTCACAGCCACACTTGATCAGCAGTGACATTTCTTTTCATTTCTTGTAGTATTTGTGGCTGAAGATCAGTGCAGAGCATCAGAGATCCCCTTCATCTCTCTCTCATTTCTTTTGATCTGTTCTCACGTTCCTTCAAGGAGAACCCGTTGATTTAGCTTTGCGCTCCTGTAACGTCGACGGACAGTTTTTAAAGAAGGGATCAGATTAATTACTGCACAACCAGATGTACCTTCTTTAATATTGCATCCATTTTGCTTGCTTGTTAAACCTACATTACCCACAATGCAACTCAACCACCAACAGTGGACACTTTGGCGTTATGCTAGTAGCTGATAATGTAGCGTCAAGCCTGTAACCTCATGCAGAGATGAAGAGCGGGCGGGAAAGCTCACATCTTTCTATCTCTGCACCCCCAGATTTTTCAGGCACCACCTGAGGCTGACTCACACATCACTTGAGGCGATATATCGGTTTTGATGCAGCTCGCTCTAAAATAACATGAGGCTTTATAAAACTTTTTCTACACGTGCAGTTGCGCTCACCGACACCTGTAAACAGATTACAATATTAATCATTATTGATAAAGTTTTCTTCCACGTTTAGGTCCTCTGCAGCTCTGTGGGCCATGATAGCCTAAACTTGACTAACCTGCCTCAGCCTGTTGTCTGTTCTCACTCACCTCTCTCTCCCTCTGCAGATGCCTAACGAAGGCTCCTTGGTGCTGGTCATAATTCTGATCGTGCTGCAGGGCGTCACCGGCATCTCGTTTGGCCTCGTCATCTCAGCCGCCATCGACGACGAGCAGAGCGCCAACCAGGCCGCCCTGGGCATCTTCTACCCCAACCTCATCATCAGCGGTAGGCCTTGCTGCGCCATTATTTAACCAGGAAAACTGACTCGAGGCTCTGTGATCGTTGTTTGTCGGTAGTGCAGGTGAATATTTGTTGAGAGCAAAACTTTAGAGGCTTCTGGTGTGTTGATACGCTCACGCATGAAGTTTCTTTATTATCTCCTCACTTGCAGAAGTGGCTGTACTGAGGCAACACTTACTGTTTACCACAGCACTGTGTGTCAGTCATGATGCATGTAAGGTCAAACCCCTCTCTAGCATGCAGAGTGGCCTGTATGGCCTTGTAGGGCACCAACAAGGGCACTTTATAATGTTTTCTCTACTAAAAAGCCAACCAAGAGGGAGCGTGTGCTGCATTTCTCCCCATCGATCCATTCAGAGTATTTTCATCAGCAGATGGAGTTTGCACAGTTGTCATGGGATCAAATTTTTATTTTTCTTATCATTTAGTAGCTGCTCTTGGACTTTAAAACATGTCGCATGACCTTTAAATCAGAAGTCCCTAAAGTGCTCTGAACTGAAAGTAAATTTGAACATCTGCAAGTCACATGATATGATTGAATTCTCTGGGGGAGTTACTAGACTGAACTTGTGGTGAGCTTGTTTTCTGGTCTGCTGTTTCCAGGCACTTGTTTTCATACTCCTCGACTGATCTTTGAACCTCTTATCATGTTTGTTGTTTGCTGCACTTCATGTCCTTCCTCGCTTTGAATTATCACAACAGCATAAAAACAAGAGAAACCCGAGATTGTTTAAATGCTTCATGGGGTTCACTGTTCGGATCGAGCATCCATACCCAGCAGGTGTAAACGATGTCTTACACAGTATCCTCTCTGTGCTGCACTTCAGGTATCATCTGGCCCGTGGAGTGTATCCCGTATCCTCTCCGCTACGTCAGCCTGGCTCTTCCTCAGACTTACGCCTCAGAAGCCCTTCGCTGTATCATGTACAGAGGTAATGCACTCGCATACATTACACAACACTCATCGGTTTCATAATGTTACAGTTTCTTGTGTGTAGCTGGGGCCAGGTGCATGCACACGCCTCACATTGTGATACACAACATAGCCGGTGTATCAGCCAGTCGTCTAAATCTTTAATCAGCTCTTGTGTAACTCCACTTCCTGGAATTTGAGGTATAGCCGTTTCGCTCTGTCTCCCAATCTTTCTCCTGAGCTCGACCTCGCCGTCTCTGAACAATAGGACCTGACAACAGCCCCGAGCTCTGCCGTGTTACGTGATACACGCCAAGCACAGGAAGTCAGTGGAGCCATTTCCTGTTTGAAAACCTTATCGCGGAGGTGCAGTGGAAGATGAGACGGGGGCAGAAGTCAATTTGGGGGATGAACTGAAACTTTTTTTTTCTTCAAGCGTGCAACCAGTGCAGCTTTAATAAGCTTGGTTTGTTGGTTTTTGCGGATATGATCCTGTTTTCCAGAGCCAGGCTAGCTGTTTCCCTCTGTTTCCAGCCATTATGCTAAGCTAACTTTGGACACCATTTAACATTTAAGTAACAAATATAAACATAAATCTTGCCAACAGGTTGGGGTCTGTCTCGGATGATGGTGTGGCGAGGCTTCGCGGTCACCCTGGGCTGGAACACCTTCTTCCTCATCTTGGCCACAGTCATCTTGAAGCTGAGGACGTGACAGCCTCGTCCCAGAGAACCCTCTTCAGTGCAGGGACAGAGCCGCCAGGTGAAGCCCAGGAGCCGACGACTCACCTGGGCCTCCTGTCTGTGGATGGACCGGGGCAGCGGAGAGCAGGAGGGGGGAGTTTAACGGACTGATGGGGATGATGCATCAGTCTCCCTCCTCCCAATGATCTCCTTCACATGCTCACACACATACACACACACCAGTCAGCTGCCTGATCCTGCAATAGTTGCTTTGGCCTGTTCAAGCGTGAGCGAAATTTCCAAATCCTGCACGTAGAAGTGCGAGACAGAAGAAGCACATGCACAGTTTGAGAGGATTTGCTGGGGATAGAGTGTCATCTGATAGTGTGTGTCACTTCTCTGTGCAGCTTGTTGAAACGTTTCACCCTCAGAATGGGCCATGTACCAACTCAGGGTCATTTTTTATGTTTTTTTTATTTCTGTTTGGCCTTGGTCTTAATGCTGATAGTGAGATTTGGTGGTGAATATATCAACTGTAATTGTAAGATGATGGTTTTCTCCGTGCAGTGCTTGTTGTCTACCATAAATTTACGTGATCAAGAAATTACATGTAAACGTCAACTTTAAAATTGTGAAGTTGTCAGAATAAGAGTCAGCACAACACGAAAATGTGACAACACTGTATTTTTTCCAGTTGCTTTACAAGCAGACAAACCGGCGACTGTGTTATGTGTTATTCTGTGGAAACAGAGTTTTGACATTTTGAAGTGCTGAATGCTTCATATTATCCAGGAAATTCTTGCCCGTTCAGGCTTCCCACAGTGACAGTATCTTCTCTAATTGCTTGCTTGTCATATCTTTGCTCAGATTTACATCCTCTCTGACAGGAAGTGTTACCAGGTGCTCACCATCGTCGTCGTTCTCACTAATTTGTGTTTTGTGCCTGCATCTCCTGTGGAGGATAGAAGCGGGTCTGATGTTGGTGATGGGAAGGTATTAATACTGTACCATTTTTTCTGATTACTCTTCACTTTGCTGGACAGAGTGGAGGCTGTTGGGTAGATTCATCCCGCAGATCAGGTGCGTCATGCGCTTCAAGTTGTCTGCATCCGTGCAAAACATGAGTTTTGACCGGCTCATACTTTAAACTACTACCAACGGTAACACAGAATAAAAGCACACAGGAGTAAGGCTGGTTTGGATTCAACATGTCGTGGAGATGTGCCTTTGGGATGTTGTGGTGTCGGAAAAGGGAAGAAAATGAAATCATGTAGTTGGACTGTAGAAGATGATTGGAGTCGCTGCGGAAGAGTTTGAGTCAGAAAGCTTGATCATCAGCAGTGAAACGGCTGCATTTTAAAGAAACTCTTTAGGCCACTTTGACATTATTTCATTTTTTAATCTGTAGGCCAGTCTTTAGATAGTGAGCTATTTTTCCAGTAATAAGTAAGTAATAAGTAAGTTTTTTACTTTGTATAAACAAGCATGTAAAATTAATGGATAATGGGACTGGAAATGCTAATGACTAGAAAAAATAGTCAGTTAAAAAAAGATAACTGTACACTGTTAATAATAAATTATATCCAGTTCATTTCTTTGCATTTTACTCATCTGTCTGCAGACAGACAACACACTGATCTCTAAATCATTGAGCTTTCTGATGCGACTGCCTGCGTTCTGCCTTTAAAGGAATAGTTCCACATTTTCAGAAATATGCTTATTGTTCTTGCCAAGCATTTTATGAGAAGATCAACACGACTCTGCATGCTAGATATGAAGCCACAGCCAGCCAGTTAGCTTAGCTTAGCATAAAGGCTGGAAACAGCTAGGCTGGTTCTGCCCAAAGGTAATAAAATCTATGCAGCAGCACTTCTGAAGTTCACCATTTCTTGTCCAAGATCAGGAAGTCCACAGTCACTCATCCCAGCACATAAAACCCCATAAAACCACAACTTTTGCACAGATTAAAGAAATAAGATGAATCAGTTTGTGAGCTTTACAATGATGGTAGGCGAGCTGTTTCCCCCCGTTCCAGTCTTGATGCTAAGCTAATCGTCCGCTGGTTGCTGCCTCATGTTTACCGTACAGTACAAATGAGCGTATTTCCAAAAATGTCTTTTTCTTTAAAAGTGAGAACCTCTGACTCAGTCCAGCATCACGTGTTGTGCCAATCTTACAAAGATTTAAAATGTTTACATTCATCCGGATGCATGCCTGACAAACCAGAATATTTTTTTTAACTGCAGTCAGATGTAGGACTCAACACATAAACCAGCATGTGTCGTGTTTAGGTGTGTTGTGAATCTTCCCTCATAGCCATGATTGTTGACGACGTGTTGCAGTGCTGGTAATGCACATGTCATATATCTGTCGTGAAGAATTTATGTGTCCATTAACAGGATGAATAATTAATCTAAATGACTGTAAATCCCTCTGATTGGTTTGCATTGGACTGCTCATGGTCTAATGGTGCAGATGTATGTGCAGTTTGCTGTGTGTGATGTTAGATGTTGAGTCTTTAGGTGAGATTCGCTGCACTGTAAATCTGCTGTTGCTCTGCTGTACATTCAATGTTCCTCTCGCACATTTTAAGGGACATTGCGCTCTTGTTTGGTAGCCTCTTCACTTTTTTTTATCATGTTCAGATGACACCAACATGGACTCAGCTGTATTTTGCCAAACTGTGAGGATATACTGTAGCTCTGCTTATGTTCTTACCTGGACAGAAAGCCCACATCCTGGCAGGATTACCTCTGTGCCTCACTGGACCCCCATCACACAAAAATCTACCTTTTACAAATTAAGTTTATGACGGAGGACAATCTCTGGTAAAATTGCTACTGCTAACATGAAAGCATGGACAATAGTTGGTAATATTGTGAGAACACTTTATTAATGTGGGATATTATTGCTGAAAACTGTTGATTGTCATATGGTGATACTTGTTCTGAAGTGCTCGACAGTCATATTCAAGGAATAACCTCATGTTCACTTTTAACGTTCAAAAACTCCAGTCAGAAATCTACCCACAAATCCAACAAATGCATTAAACATTTGCATGAACTGCAGTTATGCTACTGAAGACACTGTTTCTAACATGCTGATCACATGGGTTCATATTAAACTTTTCCACTACTTTATTGTACCTATAATGTTACATAGCGGAGTCTCTATGGATGTTTTCCAAACATGTGAATTCAAGTATAAAATTATCCTTAATATGTCCTTCGTTAACATTGCCTTCATCTATGATCTCCTTCAAATCAAGGGATTTATATGTAGCCACGTCTTTTTTATCTACCTGGTGAATACTGGAATGTGCAGTTCATGTCATCATGTAAAAATTGGCGTTGCCAGGTTTTCCACTCTGCTCCAAACTCCAGCCGACTACCTCCGCTGTCTCTCCCCAAAGGGCATGTAAAGCATTTACACTCCTGTGTTGTGACATGTATGCACTGTGATCGCAGACACGCTTCGATGAAGTTCTACTCATGTTCTTTGAAACAATAAACCTCGTTGAGAAATCCTCCCTTTGTCTCCTCCTGCCCTTCAGATCGGTGCCAGATTTTACTCAACACCAAGAGCACAAAAAAAATCCCTGTGGTTACAAAAACACCCGCCGGCCATGGACGACAGATTTATTCAATGACATCATGCTTGCTTGCATCACTGTGTTGCCTGTTACCATGGTGATAATGATGACCCAGCAGCCTTCAGGAGAATCTGGATCTTGACCTGACTGGTTGAACTGTGTGTGTGCGTTCTTAAATGCGGTCTGTGCTGCTTTCTTGGGGTAATAAATCTGTCCATGCTTCTGTTTTCTGTGCTGTGTGTTCACAAACAGCCCATACTGTGTGTGTGTGAGATGTATTCAAACCTGTTTGTGTAGGTGAATGTGTTTGTGTGTACTTAGTGTGCGTGTGTTGCAGTAAAATTGTGCCTGAAAATTTAATTACCAACGGCCAAGACCTCCCGATCTTCACACTGTCCATATTCGGTTGCTAAGATATTTTAGGTTTGCTGTCATTTACGTTATATTTTTCTGCACTTTATAGGAGAAGACTGTCATCGTTGTATATTTTTGTCAACAGATTTCATGAAAAGACCACAACCAACAAGTCCACCTCTCAAAAGCTTCCTGTCTGTGGGAGGAAACTCAAGCCCATTGGTTCCCACTGAAGGCGTAAATCTTTTCAAACAAGTCACAAATATGCGGCTACATTTTCCTGAAACAGCTGGTCACTGTGGGTTTTAGCAAATGTAAGTCAAACATGACTAAATAGTACATCTGTTGTCCACGACCACCAAATCTCAGCTGTGAAAAGTCAAATCAGGTGAAAACTGGACATGTATCCAAGCTCAGACTGTTAAGATACATCAAGCTTATCAGTAGATCAATTCATTGCTTATTTTGTTATTTTCATGGGAGCTGTTAGAAAAATCAGGATTTCACAACCTTAAAAAAAAGACTTCCTTGTGTCCTTGAGTATCTGTGCAGAGTTGTGGCATCTGCATTGGAGTCTATGCATGAACACGCACGCTGAACATACAGTATGTTCTTACAGGGAGTCTCAGATGACTTCCCCTGTTGACGGCCTAGCTTGAAGGGATGGCTGCCAGTGAGTTTCCGACAGGTACCTGAACTCCCTCCAGGCTCCTTCTCCATATGCACTCCCTCTTATTAAACCCACCATTACCATTTCAATCAGGAAACCCTTCAAACAGGACGCTCAGTCTCCTCGAGCCGTCTGACCTGAAACGTGTGCGCGTGAAGAGAAACTCTATGAGAAACAAGATGGTTCCCTCAAGCAATAACCCCGGCTCTTTGTTTCTAATGTACATGCGTTGCCCTTGGGCTCATGTGAACACAGTCACGGTCATGAAAATCCCAGAGCAATTTTCTTTTGTTTGTACGAAGCGTTGATCATCTTCTGCACGCTCATGCTGCTCACAGCACATCTCAAAGAGCACTCACGGGACACCTCGTAATGCGACCGCTGGAAAATAGATAACGACCTCACTGACAGGCTGCTATTAAAACGCTCATTTAGTTTAGTGTGAAATGAGAGTCTGGTTGTCTATCCACAGACAATTACAGCTGTTGGTGAGCTTAGTGACGACACCCTGTCTAATTACAGTCAGCGACTCTGTAATTACATGCAATGACACCCAAAGTCTCTTTGGGCCATACTGTACGCTGCTGCTATCTGCAACTGAGTCACAGTACAGTATGTGACAGGAGACGGACAGAATGTACAAAACGCTCCATTCAATTGTGATCATGGGAGCGTAAAGGCAGGATGATTAATCAAACATGGTAGCGGAGCGTTTAAGGTAATTGATGAAACTGATCCAGATGCCGCAATGTTTCTTAAACTTTAATGAAAGGAGAATTCCAGTAACATTTGGAGTTAAGGCCGTTTTGCAGCTGTCTGCATCTGGTTTACATTTCCTCTAATCATTTTGCAACACGTCATGTGATTATCTTTACAAACTTTTCCGTTCTTCTTCGCTCATCTTTCCATTCTGACAGCAGGCTGTAGAAGACCTCAGCCTGAGATGAAACCTGGCTTCGAGTTCGCCATCGTCCCAGCGAACAAAGGAGAGCTAAGCAAGAAAGGCGATATTTACAGGAGTACATGTGGCAGCAAAGCTTATGGTGGTCAGTGTTTGGGCGATGATTTCATCCCCTCAACTGGGACATGAGAACGTTTTGCATTTATTGTGAGGGGTTACGTCAAGATTAGACATTATTTTATACTACAGGCCACAGATGACTTCCTCCTCTAGGAATGAAGAGAGGAGTGACATCAATACAAATCTACAACATAAGATAAGTAAGGAAAGCTTGTTTTAGGGGACTTGTGAGGTGTCACGGCAGAAAAAGTACAAGAACAGATGCATAGTATTACCATTTGTATTGAACTGTTTTCCAGTGGCGATGATACGGTTGATGATCTGCTTCATCTTGGGATTTACACTCCGTTACCTGTCCTCAGTTTGATTTTAAGGAAGTATAATGCGCAGCCAATATGAAGCAAACTCTACCATGAGGCAGATGATGAAGATTTTTTCCTCATATTGTGGTTTTCATTCGCCCATGTGCTGACATGACATTTTGCATTCCTTGCCAAATATGAACTAAGACCATGTTAGGATTTTAAGCAGCACCTTCAGAGCTTTTTCTGTTACTTCCTGGCTACAGACAATACCACTGTACCTGCTTTGTGGCACTCATCAGCTGCAGTCTCTTTTAGCTTTTTGCTACTTCATCACCATCATCAGACGGCTCCCCGAAGGCCCCTCTGATGGCGTTTGATCTCTGAGTGACCAGCAGGATGCCAGATGTAAAATGTCATCATCAGCGTACTGTGGAGGAGACTGAACCGCTGATGATGGCTCTCAGCGTGTGTGTTTCCATCTGTTTGAATCATCTGAGGGATTTAGAGAAAACAGAGTAATTCAGTTTGTAAAACGTGGTTTGTGAGTAACAAAGTGAAGCTGTGTCACCAGCTTGCAGGGAGGATTTACTGTCTTATTGCACGGTCCAGGAACAACGTGTCATCATACTGTAGGTACAGGATCAAATTCAAGAATGGGAAAAGACAGAACAACACTGGAGACGACGGGACTAAAATCAACTGGCAATGTTGATTATAGTACAGCTACATAGCTTTGTTTTCTGATTTGTTTATTATTCAGCGATGCTAGGAGCTCTTTGAGGCTGCACAGTGAGCTAAATGCTAAGATTAGCGTGCCATCATGCTGAGGTTTAGGAAGTAAGTTTAGCACGTTCACCATCTGAGTTTAGCTTGTTAGCATGCTAACATTGCTCTGCTTATTATTAGTTGTGCGAGTATGTAGTGATGCATGAAAGTATTGGACAAATTAAAACTTTGACCTGATAATGGCGCAGCTCGGTCTGATTCCCAGATACCAAAACTTTGTCACACCCCTTTGTGTCGTTCTTTCAGTTAACTCCAATGCAATCCTTACCCTAACTCTGCAATATGAGGTGTGACCTTCACCTTGGAGATCTGGCTTTGAGAAATCAAAAGTGAATGATCTTTTCCTAAATATAACCAAGTAGTTTTGCTGCCTAAAGCTAATCACACTCAACAACTGTACCTCCACAGTCTGTGCTCAGGAGGATATGAATGTTGGCCCTGTAGAGGAAATGTCATGAGGAAACGATGAACCCTGAACGTTTCCAAAACTCAGTGCAAGTCCATCAAGTATACTTGGCAAGATTTCACTGAAAAAGCAAACATTTGAGCAGCTGGTGGCGCTAATTCAGGGTAGCCCAAGTCAGTAGAATTCATCCTCTAGGGACCATAAATGTCTGTACAAAACTTCATGGTAATCCATCCGACAGTTGTTGAGATATTTCAGTCTGGACCAAAGTAGTGGACAGACCAACAGACTGACATTGCCATCCATAGATCTGCACAGCTAGCATGGCTAATTGCTAATTGCTAATGTTCAATGTTTAATAGAATCAACATGTTCCATTTGAGTGCGCCTTGGTCTGATTTTGCTGAGTTAAACAACTTCATCCAGCAACTTCAGGACAGTTTTGGGTGCATTCAGCCTCGTCCCCGTTGCACAGCCAGCTGGGCTACCGGCAGCTGAGATGGAAAAAAGGTCTTGCCAGTCGGCCTGCCTCTTGTCTTGGCATGTTTATCTTCTCAAACCACTCATAACAAGTTTACAGCCTAGATATATGCAGGGTTGCCAAATCAGTTCTATGTCTTATGATGTGGGCAGACAGGTGCTGGTATTTTGAAATCGCATTAGAGACGATTAAGAAATGCTGTTACCATGTTTCCTTCTGTTTAGTTTAGGCTTCTGCAAAACAACATCTGGACTGTATTACAGTTCAGCGCGCACTGGAACATACAGATCACATAATACAGAACTTTAAACTTTCTCGCTCACGCACAGAAGTGTTCCTGCTCAGCTTTAGTTATAGAAAATAAAGCAGCGTGAGTCCCACAGTGCGTCCACTCGCAATGTTAACCACATACAGAATGCAGGAAGCACACAAGCAAACAACACCAACGTCTGTCAGTTAAAAATGTGCTCAGTCTTGCAATGCTGGAACACACACACACACACACACACACACACACACACACACACACACACACACACACACACACACACATTTGATTGATCTGGTCCAGTCAGCCTATGCGCCTGCTTTGTGATATGCTAAACATTCAGTAAACATTATCCAGTGCATGGATACTGTCACCATGGCAGCATGACAACAGCGCTCGGCTCGGCCCCTCAAACACGGGACAGTAGTGTTATTTAATATTTGGCTCCGCGTGAGCACAGCATGTTTCTATCACATAATCCTGTCACAGCGACGAAGACTTCTCCGCGCAGGCCTCCTGACTGGCTGAACGCAGCCCAGCTGTTGCTATGTTTTGGTCTTATCGCACAACAACAACAAAGGATGAAACGCTCGCTGAGAACAGTCTGCCCTGAGCGCAATCCCACACACTTCGTCCACTGCTGGCATCACATGGGACCAGAGCAGATGCTTTCGCTGAGATTTAGGCCACTTACATCATTTTAAGGAAATGTATCAAGTTTAGTAAGTCAGGGCAAAAACAGATCTGTTTATGTGGCTGGAAGTGAGGAGGCCGATGACAAACCGCTGAAAAAAGGAGGAAGTATGCAAGAATACATAAGTAAATATATTAAGTGTTAAAGTAAAAGCAGGATTTGAGTATTGCAGTTGGTTTAGGTGGAGCTCATTTTAATATTTTATACACGACTGCAACTAATGATTTTTTAAATATTATTTTCTCCACTAATTGATTGATTGTTCGGTTTGTAAAAGGTCAGAAATTATTAAGAAATGCTGTCGCAGTTAGCCAAAGTGACACCTTCAAAATGCTTGTCTTGTCTAAACCTTGAAATTATTAAAAAAATAAATTCAAATAATTCAAGGGAAAAGCAGCAAATCTTCACATTTCTGAAGCTGGGACTATGAAATATTTTTGTGTGAAAAATACTCCAACAAATACCAAAATACTTTATTTTCTTAATTGTTTTGTTTGGTTAATTTTCTGTCAGTGGACTATTGATTAATTGACTAATCTACTTGTGCATGCAGGTAGTTTAATTCATAACAAAACATCAAATATCATAAAATTTACATTTGTTTTTTGTGCATAAATTTTAACTTATGAATTAATTAAAGCCGTCAGTAAATGTTGTGGAGTAAAAGTTCAATAATTTGCTCTGAAATGTTGTGAAGTAGAAGTAAAAGGTGGTATAAAAACAAAAGAAAAAGCAAAGTACCTCAACTTTGTACTTTAAGGCTGAGGTCATAATTCAGTGTCTGTCAAACGTTCGGCTGCAGACCTTCATCCTGTCAGACACAGAAACTGCACCGACCTGCTCACCTGTAACTGTTAATACTGAGCTGTGAAACTCTATTATGGTGTTTCCCCAGTGAAGCTGCTGCTGCAGACACATCAGAAACATTTTCAATCCTCTGCAGACAGAAGCAACTTTTCATCTCCAGTTCATTCAGGGTGCAGCAGCAGAGACTTTAACGTAAACACATTTCAAGAGAAGACATCTCTGCATCGACCTAGAGTTGATTTGAATATTTTAACGATCGTGCGTAGCTTCACTGCAGACTTCTGCAGCCATCGCTCCTCCTCAGGTCCTGGAGTTCGTTCTGCAATCTGGTTTCAGGAACCAAAAATACTGACTCAAGCTTCCAAATACTG